>NC_064926.1:354554481-354857511 GCF_023897955.1 Schistocerca gregaria
ATACATTCACACACGCGACACAGTCCATACATCACAACTTCGTAAGCTGGAATCTTTGTGTCTGACTTACAATCGGAATATCCACTTCTTGCAGCAACTGGGCAGCACTGACATAGTCTGTCATAGTCAGCTGTCGACACAAGTCTGTCGCAGGTGTAAGTTGTGGAATTCCTGCCTTGACTAATGTCTTAAGAAACTTGCGGCGTTGTCTGTCACAGCGAGAACACCATAGCACGCCATGGTTATGGTGAGTAGTTTCAGTTGCGTGGAGCTTGCAGTATGGAGATGTCTGAACTGTCATCCTACAAAGGTATGAAGGATAACAGACATGACACAGCCGGAAGGGCGTTATAGTAGTGGTATGATGTCTAGAGAGCATGATTTGGGATAATCAGGTTTTTCGCTGGAATATTCGGCTGTATTGTGGCGTAATGTCTTCCTTTGGACTGCTAGGATATCTCCCACGTCTGTGGCCATCCTTCATGATATTTTTCTTTACGGCAGTAACAAAATCTTTGTGCAAGCCAAGTGTAATAAGGTTGGGCATCAGTCACACTTTGTGTGATACGCCATCTCGTTGTATGAGATACGGGAACTTCCATTGAGCCATAATAAACGGACACGTTTATGGTGACTTTTACACTGCTAGATTAACTTAATTACTATGACCACATGGCAGTAAGCGCTGGAGCTCCATTGATACTTTTCCTAGTTTTCGGGTGCACTCCCCGAATCCGTGACAATAAGAATGTCGTCGGACGGACTTCCTTAATGGCAAGACCTTCGTCAGTGAGGATGCTGGCTTCCGTCGGCAGATGAAACACAGCCCAAAATGGTGGGTCTCCGCAGGAGTAATCAAAGCCGTTGTCCTCTCTTGTTTTGGACCCGTCAGCGAATATTTTGTGAGGACAAGTAGATGCAATCTGATGGGAAACGCCAGAAGAAGTAGTGGAAGTTCCACCCGATCCTCTGAGCTGAAGGAAGACTGTGGGTTGAAAGCTTATTGTTGTTGTTGTGGTCTTCAGTCCTGGGACTGGTTTGATGCAGCTCTCAATGCTACCCTATCCTGTGCAAGCGTCTTCATCTCCCAGTACTTACTGCAACCTACATCCTTCTGAATCTGCTTAGTGTATTCATCTCTTGGTCTCCCTCTACGATTTTTACCTTCCACGCTGCCCTCCAAAGCTAAATTTGTGATCTCTTGATGAATCAGAACATGTCCTACCAATCGGTCCTTTCTTTTTGTCAAGTTGTGCCACAAACTCCTCTTCTCCCCAACTCTATTCAATACGTCATCATTAATTATGTGATCTACCCATATAATTTTCAGCACTCTTCTGTAGCACGATATTTCGAAAGCTTCATTCTCTTCTTGTCCAAACTATTAATCGTCCATGTTTCACTTCCATACATCGCTACACTCCATACAAATACTTTCAGAAATGACTTCCTGACACTTAATTCTATACTCGATGTTAACAAATTCCTCTTCTTCAGAAACGCTTTCTTAGCCATTGCCAGTCTACATTTTATATCTTCTCTACTTCGACATCATCAGTTACTTTCCTCCCCAAATAGCAAAACTCCTTTACTGCTTTAAGTCACTCATGTCCTAATCTAATTCCCTCAGCATCACAAAACTTAATTCGACTACATTCCATTACCCTCGTTTTGCTATTGTTGATGTTCATCTTATATCCTCCTTTCAAAACACCATCCATTCCGTTGAACTCCTCTTCCAAGTCCTTTGCTGTCTCTGACAGAATTACAATGTCATCGGCGAACCTCAAAGTTTATATTTCTTCTCCATGGATTCTAATACCTACTCCGAATATATCTTTTGTTTCCTTCACTGCTTGCTCAATATACAGATTGAATAAAATCGGGGAGAGGCTACAACCCTGTCTCACTCCCTTCCCAACCACTGCTTCCCTTTCATGCTCCTCGAGTCTTATAACTGCCATCTGGTTTCTGTACAAATTTTAAATAGCCTTTCGCTCCCTGTATTTTACCCCTGCTACCATTAGAATTTGAAAGAGAGTATGGCAGTCAACATTGTCAAAAGCTTTCTCTAAGTCTACAAATGCTAAAAACGTAGGTTGCCTTTCCTTAATCTTTCTTTCAGATAAGACGTAAGGTCAGTAATGCCTCGCGTTTTCCAATATTTCTACGGAATCCAAACTGATTTCCCCGAGGTCGGTTTTTACCAGATTTTCCATTTGTCTGTAAAGAATTCGGCTTAGTATTTTGATAGTTCGGTTATTTTCACATCTGTCAACACCTACATTCTTTGGGATTGGAATTATTATATTCTTCTTGAAGTCTCAGAGTGTTTCGCCTGTCTTATACATCTTGCTCACCAGATGGTAGAGTTTTGCCAGGACTGGTTCTCCCAAGGACGTCAGTAGTTCTAATGGAATGTTGTCTACTCCTGGGGCCTTGTTTGGACACGTGTCCTTCAGTGCTCTGTCAAACTCTTCATGCAGTATAGTATCTCCCAATTCATCCTCATCTACATCCTCTTCCATTTCCATAATATTATCCTCAAGTACATCGCCCTTGTATGGACCCTCTATATGCTCCTTCCAAATTTCTGCTTTCCCTTCTTTGCTTAAATCTGGGTTTTTATCTGAGCTCTTGACATTCATACAAGTGGTTCTCGTTTCTCCAAAGGTATCTCTAATTTTCCTGTAGGCAGTATCTATGTTACCCCTGGTGAGATAAACCTCTACATCCTTACATTTGTCCTCTAGCCATCCCTGCTTAGCCATTTTGCACTTCCTCTCGATCCCATTTTTGAGACGTTTGTATTCCTTTTTGCCTGCTTCGTTTACTGCATTTTTATATTTTCTCTTTTCATCAATTAAATTCAATATTTCTACTGTTACCCAAGGATTTCTACAAGCCCTCATCTTTTTACCTACTTGATCCTCTGCTGCGCTCACTTCTTCATCCCTCAGAGCTATCCATTCTTCTTCTACTGTACTTGTTTCCCCCTTTCCTGTCAATTGTTCCCTTATGCTCTCTCAGAAACTCTGTACAACCTCTGGTTCTTTCTGTTTAGCCATGTCCCATCTCCTTAAAATCTCACATTTTTGTAGTTTCTGTAGTTTTAATCTACACTTCATAACTAATAGATTGTGGTCAGATTCCATATCAGCCCCTGCTAATCTACATCTACATCTATACTCCGCAAGCCACAACTTAAAATCTGGATCCTAAATCTTGGTCTTACCATTATATAATCTATCTGATACTTTCTAGTATCTCCAGGATTCTTCCATGTATACAACCTTCTTTCAAGATTCTTGAATCATTTGTTAGCAATGCTTAAGTAATGCTCTGTGCAAAACTATACCAGACGGTTTCCTCTTCCAGTCACCCATGACTATTAAATTTTTATCTCCCTTCACTATCTGAATAATTTCTTTTATCTCATCATACATTTCATCAATTTCTTCATCATCTGCAGAGCTAGTTGGCATAGAAACTTGTCCTACTGTAGTAGGTATGGGCTTGGTGTCTATCGTGGCCACAATAATGCATTCACTATGCTGTTTGTAGTAGCTTACCCGCACTCCTATTTTTGTATTCATTTTTAAACCTACTCCAGCATTACCCCTATTTGATTTTGTATATATAACCCTGTATTCACTTCACCAAAAGTCTTGTTTCTCCTGCCACCGAACTTCACTAATTCCCACTATATCTAACTGAAAGTTTAATATGTTGTATTCCAAGCTAAATGCAAGCAACAGTGAGTCCTTTAGAACGAGGGGCATCACATATCTTTGCTGCTTGGAACTTTGAACTGGAAGAGGTACCCTACTCCCTCGAATCCTGTCGACGTACTCATAGTCCCCAATCGAACAATTAAGACTCTGGAGAAGAGGATGACAAAAGAACATTCTCAGGTTTAGAATTCATCGCATATACACAGATGCCTATGGCACTGTACTGCAGAGATATCGAGGCCTTGCTATAAAAGTGCACCCATAATACTGTATAGACCGAATCATGCTACGATAAAGAGTGAGAAGGACTGTAACATCAGCTTCCTGTCATACACGAGATACCGATTTCCGGACCCTGAGTGATCGACCGACCTTGGAAATCAAATTCCCACATGACTTGCCTAAGCCATTTGGCTGAGCTCATAGTAATCATACCTCGGGCCTTTTTATCGTTCACCTCTGCCATGTGAAGACAATCGCCGAGGATTTGGTATCTGACTGATTGAGTCCAATTCTGCACATCCACGAGTACACCACACAAATCGCTCGATCCAACGGCCTTAGTTTCGCCTCAAGCTGAGAGAAAACATGTGCAGTATATGCAGATTTCATTCGCATATATTAGGATTTTTACTATAGGACCAAAATTTGTGTATAAACAATAGGATTTAAGATGGAGCCTTGTGGCAGTCGTCTACAGAACATACGTGGTCCATGCAAGGTACTGTCCTGTTGTCTGACATAGGTTACATGGTTCCATAGAAGAGAGTAAATGATGTGGGTCATGGGGTCTGGCATACACACTGACTGTAGCTTCCCTATCAGGACATTCACGTCCAAACAGTTTTAAGAACCGGAAACATCGAAGAACAGTGCTGTCAAGTAAACACTGGAAGCATAAATAGCTTCTGTGTTGGTAGTTAAGAAATTTAGGCTGTCTATGGCGCCTCTTCCTATCCGAAATTAGTACTGAAGATCGTTCCTCTCAATCCACCATTCTAAACGCCTTTTCATGATGATTCATAATGTTTTAAAGACACAAGAAAAAGAGCGATGAACGGTATGAACTGCCCAAGTAGGGGCCTTGCTGGGGTTGAGTATGTTGTAGTACCGCGGAATAATAAAGAGTAGGAAACCTGGAATATTGTCAAAGTTTCGTTGCCTATGCCGAGAGCCAGAGGCAGTAGGCTAGCCAAGAGGTAAGAGGATTGCACATGTATTGGAATGTGTGGTCATGCAGTGGCAGTGGCCTGGTTACACACAACAGGTGAGAGAGAATTGCTTAGCATGCGCGTTTGTGTTAGACAGAGACTTTCATAGAGTGTAATACAGAGGTATAGCGTCAGCTGTACTGCATCTCATAACGTCGCTTACGTCTGCCGTAACAACATGTAACTCTGTCACAAAAACACCTAAGGGGAGAGTGCGACAGATAAATCAGCACTATAAGTGGAACGAATGCGTTTATTACAAACGAGCATGACGTCACGACATCACTCGTGCTTCCTATAAATATGCCAGCTTTGATAGCAACAAGGCACTCGCAGTTAGACCAGCATTTAGATGTGTACTGGGACGCTGCGTAGTTCTCAGCTTGTTGATCGACATATTAATCTTTATTAAGGACATGTTGCGGCTCTTTCAGCAACAGACGTGAGGGGACAGTACCAGCTCTGGTCCTCTTTGCTGCCGCTGTCAATCATCAACCCAGGATTAGCAGACATCGCGCCAGACTCGTTCACCACCAATGCTGACCACATCAGTGAGCCGTCGTCGAGATCGTGCGGGGCCTAGGCCCTGTGCATCCGCAGTCACAACCAGGTGAGCCGACAATGCTGGGGGACTGCAGCCCATTCCGCCCGCCCACCGCGGACGGGCCACCAGGAGGAGCAGGGAAGAAGACGGGGTGGGATAGAGTACAGTCCGCACTACGAGATTGCTTCTCGTGCTGATACCGCCGGGAGTCCAACCCGGAGCCCCCTACGCGCAGCGGCGTTCTGTCCACCGCCAAGCCGGCCGGCCAACCCGGCGCCGCCAGCCACACGCGGCCAAAGTAAGGGCATTCCACTGCTACGTCACAGCACGTGGCGCTGCGCTAGCAAGACTGGTGCGGCCCGGAGCCGGTGTCATCGCTCCGAGACAGCGAGGACTCGTGGAAGGTCGTTGATATCGCAAACCTCAGCCAGCCTCTGTTACACGGGTCACATTGTACTCGGCAGGAATAAAGGTGTCATGAATTAATAATGTTTCTTTGGCATTTGTCACGCGGCTACAGTCACTTCTTAGCATCCTGACGACTGGAGAGGTCACCGCTCGGCTCCCAGTCCACTGTAGGCGACCGGTACCACCGAGCGCCTACAATGGGATTATTTAAGTAAGTGCAGAAAGCGACCGGTAAATTGCCTAGTTCCCATAAACGGCTGCAGTCATAGAAATCGAGCAATATGAGTAAGGTTCCATTCGACAAAAAAATGGCTCTGAGCACTATGGGACTTAACTTCTAAGGTCATCAGCACCCTCGTACTTCGAACTACCTAAACCTAACTAACCTAAGGACAGCAAACACATCCATGGCCAAGACAGGATTCGAACACGCGACGGTATTGGTCGCGCGGTTCCAGACTGTAGCGGCTATAACCGCTCGGCCACACCGTCCGGCATCCGACAAATTGGCCAGCATTTTGCAGAGGTTGTCGACACACATCGACATCTACATGGATACTGCAAAACACATTTAAGTAGCTTGCAGAGGGTTCATCTATCCACCTTCACAGTTCTCTGTTAATTCACTCCCGTATACCGCGTGGAAAGAATGAACACCTCTATCTGTAAGACCTCTGCTTTCCGTTATTTTATGATGGTAATCGTTTCTCCATAAGGAGGTCGGCTTCAACGAAATATTTTCGCATCCGGAGGAAAAAGCTGGTGATTGGAATTTCGTGAGAAGATTTCGCCGCACCGAAAAACGCCTTGGTTTTAATGATGGCCACCCAAAATGCTGCATATTTCAGTTAGACTCTCTCCCCTGTTTCGCGGCAGTACAAAACGTGTTGACCTTCTTTGAAAATTTTCGATGTACCCCGTCAGCCTTATCTGGTAATGGTCCCACATCGCGCATCAGTATTCTAAAATATTGCCAACGGAGTTTCGTTTGTGAACGACTCATAAAATAGTTCCCAAGACTGTCTTTTTTTGGTGCTTCAGAAACAGTTTGGTTGCGACGGCCACCTATTTGTAGGCCCAGGTGATTTCTCTTTTGTAGACATTGTAATTTAGCTTTCATTTAACAACTTGTTTTAAGCAGTCCTGATTCCAGCGTTGAGGTGAAAGACTTTTGGGCTACTGGATCGGGTTGACTTGGCGTCTGTAAAATATGATCGACTCATTTATTAGAAAAGTAAACAGTTTGTAACGTTCATCTTCGGTCGTCTTTCAATAAACCTGCTTGAAGACGTTCCTTGATATATATTTTATACGCATTTCAGCCTGCTTTGTGCATGCTCCATCTTGATGCCTGCATGTTTGGACCTGGGTTACTCTCATTTTTACATTTCTTGGGTCATCAGTATACTGACTGGTTTTATGCGGCCCGCCGTGAATCCTGTGCCACTCTCTTCATCTGAAAGTAGCACTTGCTACATAAGTCCTCAGTTATCTACTGGATGTTTGCTAATTTCAATCTTCCCCTACAGATTTTGTTCTCTACAGCTTCCAATAGTACCGTGGAGGTCCTTCCCTGATGTTTTAGCAGATGTCCTACCATTCTGTCCCTTCTCCTTATCAGTGTTTTCCACATAATCCTTCTCATTGCTTACCTTAGCAGTCCACGTAATTTTCAGCATTTTTCTGTAGCACCAAATCTCAAATGCTTCGATTCTCTGCTGTTCCGGTTTTCCTACAGTCCATGTTTCACTACATTACAATGCTGTGCTACAAGCGTATATTCTCAGAAATTTGTTCCTCAAATTAAGGCCTATGTCTGACTAGTAGACTTCCCTTGCTCAGGAATGCCCTTTCTGCCAGTGCTAGTCTGCTTTTGTTGTCTTCCTTGCTCCGTTCGTCATTGGTTACTTTACTGTCTAGAGAGCACAATTCCTTGACTAAATCTACTTCGTGACAATCACTCCTTATATTAAGTCTTTCGCTGTTAACATTTTTGCTACTTCTCATTACTTCCGTCTTTCTTCGATTTGCTCTCAGTCCGTACTCTGTGCTCATTAGATAGTTCATTCCACTCAGCACGTCGTATAATACTTCTTCACATTCACTCAAGGTTATCAATGATCCGATTCGCTGATAACATTATCAGGGAATCCCATCATTGATGACCCTTCACCTTGAATTTTAATTCCACTCCATCATTGCTTCTTCGATGTACAGGCTGAAGACCAGGGGCGCAAGACTACATCCCTGTCTTACATCATTCTTCGCCCGAACACTTCGTTCTTACTACACCCTCTGGGCTCTTGTGCATATGAAGGGCTTATTTCAATAGTGGTACAAGTCCATTAATGTTCACATTGAGATACATAGTCCTAAAGTTAAATGTGCGCTGAAAAGTCTGCATTTGAGATA
This sequence comes from Schistocerca gregaria, assembly GCF_023897955.1. Taxonomy (NCBI): domain Eukaryota; kingdom Metazoa; phylum Arthropoda; class Insecta; order Orthoptera; family Acrididae; genus Schistocerca; species Schistocerca gregaria. The sequence continues at coordinate 354,562,791 of NC_064926.1, forward strand.
CCAGAAATATTCAAGAATATGTCTTCTTGTTAGAGATGAATCATTCTATCTGTTTGTTTGGCTTATTAATTCCAGAAGCACTATAGCCAGGAAAGTGGAGGTAATGGACTTGTACCACTATTGAAATAAGCCCTTTATATTGTATTTTACCCAACTCTCTCTACAGCTTTCCCCTATTTCTCTCAGAAATCCTAACATCTTGCGCCATTTTACATTGTCAAAAGCATTTTTCAGGTCAACAAATCCTATGTACGTGTCTTGATTTTTTTTAGTCTTGCATCTATTATCAATTCCAACGTCAGAAGTGCCCTTCTCGTGCGTTTTCCTTTTCTAAAGCCAAAGTGATCGTCATCTATCACATCCTCAATTTTCTGTTCCATTCTTCTGCATATTATTCTGGTCAGCAACTTGGATGCATGAACTGTTAAGCTGATTGCGCGATAATTCCTTCACTTGTTAGCTCTTGGAGTCTTCGGAATTGTGTGGATGATATGTTTCCAAAAGTCAGATGGTATGTCATCATTCTACACAACAATGTGAATAGTCGATTTGTTGGCACTTCCTCCAGTGATTTAAGAAATTCTGTTGGAAAACTATCTATTCACACTGCCTTATTTGATTTTAAGTCCTCCATGACTCTTTCAAATTCGAATTCTAATACTGGATCCCCTATCACTTCTAAATTGTCTCCTGTTTCGTCTTCTATCGCATCAGACAAATTTTCCCCTTCATAGAGGCTTACAGTGTATTCTTTCCATCTATCCCCTCGCTATTCTGCACTCTTAATGTTACCACCTTCGCTCTTAATGTCACCGAATATTGTTTTGACTTTCCTGTATTTTGAGTCTGTCCTTCGGCAAACATTTATTTTCTTCGCGTTTTTCATGCACGCATTTCACCCTAGCTTCCTTGATCTTCCTATTTGTTTCGTTCATGCATTCCTGATTTTTGCGGAACATTTTGTACTTCCTCCTTTCATCGATCAACTGAAGTATTTCTTCTGTTACCCATGGTTTCTTCGCTATTATCTTCTTTCCTCTTCCTATGTTTTTCTTTCCAACTTCCGTGATTGCCCGTGTTTAAGGTCCTGTACTGTTTACTGAGCTATTCTTTACTGCTTTATCTATAGCCTTAGAGATCTTCAAGCGTATCTCGTCATTCCTTAGTAATTCCATTTCCCACTTCTGGCGTACTGATTCTTCTGACAGAAGTCTTAAACTCCAGCCTACTCTTCATGACTACTGTATTGTGATCTGAGTCTATATCTGCTCCAGGGTACAGCTGACAACCAGTATGTGATATCGGAATCTCTGTCTGATCATGATATAATGTAACTGAAACTTTCCCGTATCACCCGGCCTTTTCTAAATATGCCACCTCCAATTGTGATTCTTGAAACTATTATTCACTATACAGAATTCAGTTAATCTTTTCCTTTCTCATTCATTGTCCAATGCCCATATTCTCTTGTAACCTTTTCTTCTACTACTTCCCCTACAACTGCATTTCAGTCCCTCATAACTAATAGACTTTCATCTCCCTTTATGTACTGTATTATCCTTTCAATATCCTCACACACTGCCTTTATCGCTTGATCTTCAGCTTGCGAAGTCGGCATGTATACCTGCACTGTCGTTATCCGTGTTGGTTTGCAGTCGATTCTGATAAGAGCAATACTATCACTGAACTGTTCGTAGTAACACCTTCTTTGTCCTACCTTCCTATTAATAACGAATCCTTCTCCAGTAGGGGCAGTTTCCCACACCTAGGATTAGAGAGTGCCCCTGTGTCTGCTCCTCCGCCTTCTTTGTATAGACTGTTGGCAGAATGGGGGTGACTTCTTGCACCGGAAGATTTCAACCGCCAATGATGGTTATTAATCAAAATTTAAGCAGTGGCGGGTTTGAAGGCGGGACCGAGGACGGGATGGTTGTTAATTAATGACGCTATTCTTGGATCACTCATTGATAGTAGTGATTTCGATAGTAAAATTATCAAACCGCAGTGGGAGATATTCGAAGAACACAAGTTGATGTCCATTGCAGAGCGTGTTCCAGGTGTCGGGATGAGAGTTGGGCAGCCGTTGTTCAGAATTAATACAATGAATTTATCTAAGATGCCCAACAGCTGCTCCAGATTTGTAGTTCATCTTGTATCCCCAGGACGTATGTGTGCATTATAGTCTCCATAAAATAGGAAATGTTGGTCCAGCTGATTAATCAATGTATGCCACTCACCAGTTTCGATTTTAGTTCTTGAAGGGCAGTAATGTTTACTGTGTAGAGTTTTAAAGTCTTGAAGGAGTGCGTACCGTTTACAGTTTGAAGGGCTATTGGTCGACGTACCTAGCAGAAGCAGGAGAGGATCTAACGAACCGTGCTAATCCTCCTTATCTGTTGTGTACGTCTAGCAACGACTTCCTTGGCGTACCTCTGGGCACTCCAGGTTTACCGCCTGGTTACAAGGTACATACCGAGGATGAGTGGACAGGTAGTCGGCTTGCGCATAATTTGGCGCATCTACAAACTGGGCAACGCATCCCTTAAACTGAAGCCGTCTGGCAATACTTGCGAAGCAAACTGAACCACACACGAGCCAAATGGTGCGGTAATGATAGTTCCATCCTTCATCGTGTTGCGTGTCATTGGCCTCACATGCAAGACGGAACTGCGTGAAAGCATACCATGCAAGAGTTCTTCGTCACTTAAGCTGATGTCAACTTCTGTCATCACACCCTGGCGTGTGATGACGTGATTGATACGTAGACCTCCAGCTGGTGAGCTGAAAATACCGGGGATTCTATTACTAAGCTAGCAGCTCTGGGAAAGTTAAGTTCATTTTTGGTTCAGTTCTGTCCCTTCGATAATATATTTGTAATGTCTTGTCAGCACGATGCCTTTGTTGTCTACATAAAGATTCCAAGTGCCATCGGATACAGCCTACCAACTGTTCCTGCATGTTCTTCCACATGTGTTCAGAGAGGTCCAACGTTACTGTTTCGATAAGGGCTAATTTAATTCATTTCATAAACTGTCCGAAGGGAGCTTGGCAAGTCCTGATTCAGGGATAGGTTTACAGCTGCGATGCTGTCTTATGGCGAAGCTTTATCTATGCACTGCTGCGATAAACGGGTTACTTCTATTATTTGGTTATTGTACTGCTCCACGGCAGTTTCTCCTCATGCTCCAATTTACGCTTCTGTGCAGCACCCGAAGAGCCGGACCGAGCGAGGTGGCGCAATGTTTACCACACTGCATTCACATTAAGGAGAACGACGGTTCGGGCAGACCTCTGGCCACTCACGTTTAAGTTTTCCGTGATTTCCCTACATCGCTCCTGGAAAATGCCGTTACCGTTCCTCTGAAAGGGCACGACCCATTACCTTCTCTATCCTTAGAGCTTGTGCTCCGTCGTCAGGACTTTAAAGTTGTCTTCTTTCTTCCTTCCAAGGCACCGTTGCCGGATGAGGAAATGATGTCATAGCTGGGATAATCACAGAGAACTTCGGTGGCCTCCGCGACCACCAAGGGAAGTGGCTGCCATCGAATGGCTCTCGGCTGCCACCAAAGGGAAAGGTAACCGCATTCCCCGTATGGCCCGCTGCCCATGCTTGGAATGGCTTTACTTGGTTCTTCGCAGCCGCAAGAAGAAGAATTTAGTCTTCCTCCCACACGTAGCAAAAACGCAAGTGACTGAGTGACGTTAGGAACCTAAATCTAAATGAGCAATGCTCTGCGACTGCAATGCTCTGCGACCAAGTGTGTCTGTGCACAATGTTTTAAGCGACTTTGCAACAATCAATTATTCAAGTGACCCAGCTTTCAGCAGGCGACCAAAATCAGAATAGTTTTTGTTAAAAAAAGTGGAACTGGCTTCCTCCGACAAACTCAAAGACAACAGTGAAGCTTTTTACTGCAAATAGTTTGACAACTCCTAGGCATGAAGCACCAATATTCAGGGCATAAAATATGCAGTGGCTACTTTTACATCCCTGGCCCTGTACCCCAGTTTCTCCTAACGAACTACAAGTTCAAAGAACTTGTAAAAATAACCAGAATCACAGAGGGCGCTGCCGGCCCAAAGGTCGGTAAGTTGAAGTATACTATGGCTTTCAAGGACACAGATTGAACATTATATATTTATTGGGGCATCCATAGAGTGTTTTTTAGTCGTAGTTGTGGCACCGATAGAGTCTAGTGTACGTTAAGAGACGTGGCGTACAGCTGTGCATTACTTAATTGCATGAATGAATTAGGGGCAGTAATCAATTTTACCTTCCGCAGGATAGATGTTCCATATCAGGGACTCTTGTTACATTTTCATTAGGGGTCCATCACTGTCTCTAGATTATTTTTCTAACAGTAGCTGCTATTTTTGACAGTGTGCCAGATACCAGTAAAATCATGTGATGCTGAATACATTTCACATCTGAAGCACAAATGAATTAAATACTACAACGCTTGCTATTGCAAATGTAAAACGCTGCATTTGGTTACGAACAAAGAGTCTTGAGAATCATCTTTTAGTATTTAACAACAATCGGTGAACCGTAAGAAGCTGCCGAGTGCTAAAAAATTTAATTAAAATCGTGTAGTCAAACATTTAAATGGGACACTGTGTTAGTGACGTGAGTCAAAGGCATATTTGCTACAACCACAGGCGTGTCAGTTTCGCACCACAGTTGCACACGAGGTGCCTTTCAAATTGTCCGCTGTTCACATTCGATTATTTACCGGATTTTGCGGCCTCAGTTCTTTTCTCCTTTATTGCCATTTCAACACCTTACAAAAGATAGGCCGGCAGTGGACTATCTACGCCGCTCTTCGGCCATAGGAAACCATACATAAATAAGGAAGACATAAAAACAAAAATACATGGAGGAAAAAATAGGAGTCATACATATTAAAAAAAAGGGAGGCGTTCACGGACGCACTGGTTGTATAAAAAGTGCACCACTATACACAAATTGAGACAGAGAGTAGCGCACGTGAACGTAGGAGCACTGAAGGGGAGACACTGATGAAATGATGGGAAGAAAATCACAAGCACAAGGCGACGAACTTCAGTTCACTAACAACATACTGGTTGCACGAAAAAGTCGGAGGCCTGCAACAATGAGGGGGAAAGGGGAGGGGGGACGATGCCTGGGAGAGAAGAAAGGCAGGGGGAGAGGGTATTGGGGTTCTGAAAGCCCAAGGAGGAGGGGAGGAGAGGGAGTGAGGAGGGGGATGTGAGGAGGGATAGAAAGGATAAGAGGGTGCCCTGGAAGAAAAACAGAGGAGGAGGAAGGGGAGGATTAAATCTGGTAGGAGGGTACAAGGGCATCATCTGGGAGGGGAAGTTGGTGGAAGGCATGTTGGGCAAGGGTATGGAGAGTGGTAAGGTGGAGAGCAGGTGTTATGCAGGTGTAGAGGTGCTGCAGCAGACAGGGTTGGGGAATGATGGGAGGGACAAACAGGTGAGGGGGATCAAGTTTACAGCAGATGTAAAAGATCCATATCGTATCAAGGAATAGGAGGAGGTGTGGGAAAGTAATTAAGTCATAGAGGATCTGCATGGGGGAAGGGAAGCAGAGCGAGGCAGAGCGCATAGTATTCCTGGTTTTGAAGGGACTTGTAGAAGGTAGCAGATTGGGAGATCCTGGCATGATGAGCATAACAGAGGATGGGACAGACGAGGGATTTATAGGCGTGGAGGGTTGTGGAGTGGTCCAGACCCCATGTGAGGCCAAAAAGAAGATTCAGCAGGCGGAGTCAGGAACATGCCTTGGCTTGGATCGTCTGGAGATGGGGGATGCAGCATAGGCGACGGTCAAGGGTGACGTCAATTTACTTGAGGTTGGAGGTGAGTTTAATAGGATGGCTATAGATGGTGAGATAAAAATCAAGGAGCTGGACAGAAGGGGTGGTTTATCCTGCAATGATCGCCTGGGTTTTGGAAGAATTGATCTTGAGCAGCCATTGGTTATACCAAGTGGTGAACTGGTCGAAATGGGACTGGAGAAGGTGTTGGGAGCATTGCAGAGTGGGGGCAAGTGCAAGGAAGGTATATTGGAGAAGGTGTAAGGGGGTGAAGGTGGTGGCATGTTTGCTGTGTAAAGAAGGTAGAGAAGAGAGGAGAGGATGGAACCTTGGGGTACACCGCCGGACAGGTGGAAGGTGTAGAAATCCATGATGTGGATGGTGACATAGGACGGACGATGACAAAAGAAGGAGGCGATAAGACTGATGTACTTAATAGGAAGGGTGACGGTTTGGGACTTGGAGAGGGGACTAGAATGCGTTACATGGTCATAAGGGCTCTGAAGGTCGAGAGAGAGGAAGGTGATAGAGTGACGGGAATTTAACTGTTCGGAGAGGAGGTGAGTGAGGTAAAGGAGAAGGTCATTGGCAGAGGATGACCGAAAGCCAAAGGAGAAAGACATTGGTAGAGGACGGCTGAAAGTCAGACTGTGTAGAGGGAAGGAGGCTTTGTGTCAAGCGAGGATGGATTCCAGGACCTTGGTGAAGATGGATCATAGGAGAGGAAAGAGGATGGCAGTTTGTTGTGTTTGATGAACAACAGAATCCAGGAGGTTTTCCACTGGTTGGGGTAGAAACCTGGTGGAGAAGACCACATTATATAGTCTGGCCAAGGTGGATAGGAAGGAGGCGGGAGCTTCATGGAGATCATGTTAGGTGACATGGTCGTGACCAGGAGTGGTGTTGCGTTTCATGCGTAGTGTAGCTATGATATCTTGAATGGTGATCGGGATGTTGAGTTCAATGTGCGTAATGTTGTACTGGAAGCCAGGAGCAAGTGGAGGATCAAAGGTGTCAGTTCGATCACAGACAGCAGGAAAGGAGGAGTAATTGAACTGGCGATCATCAGGGATGGTAAAGATATCAGAAAGTTACGAATCAAAAGCTTTTCTAAAATTATTGGGAAAGGGGTGGTCATCATGAAGGAGAGGATACTAGGGGGGAGGGGAGGTTTAGACCAAGTAAGGTGGCAGAAGGCTGATCAGTACTTAGGCGAGTTAATAGGCAGGGTAGCATTAAGGCGGGTGCATGTCTGTCGCCAGTCCCGGTGTTTCTGGGCCATAAGCATGTTTCGTATGCATTGTTGGAGTTGCCAGTGACATTGTAGTGTGTCCCAGTCCCATGTGTGAAGGAAAGCACAGTAGAGAGGGTGGGATCATGTAGGAGGAGGATGGCCTGTGGGGGTAAGGTGGGGCAATGCGGGCGGATGGCGATGGGAGGGATGTGTGCCTCCTCCACCTCAGACAAGATCTGCTGGAGAAAGCAGGTGGTATGAGTAATGTCATCAGGGTGGTGATAGTGACAGGTGGCTATCGATCTGGTAGTGAGGGTATCCTGATAGGCATTCCAGCTGGCGCAGGAATAGTCATGGACATATTTTGGGGAGGGTCAATATGAGGGTCTGGGAGGGGGTTACGACCATGTGCTATTGTTAGGATGACAGGGAGATGGTCGCTGCCCATAGGGTCGATGACGTCCACAGTGATGTGGCCAAATAGGTTTGTGGAGGCCAGGACGACATTGGGAGTGGTATTGGATTTGGGGTGGGTGTGTTGGGGAATGGGAAGGAGGTCACTGTGGAGGGTGGTGAGGAACCGATGCCATGACCTTAGCTAGGTGGCGGAATGACTATGGATGTTGAGGTTGGTGGCAATCACATAAGACGAGAAGGTATGGTCGATGCGGGAAAGGAAGTTGAAGGGAATAGAGGCACAGGGGCGGACATAGATGGTGGCACAGGTAACGGTAAGGCCAGTGAAGAAGAGACTGAGCATGAGGTGTTCTGTTGGGTTAGGAAGGGGTTGGAGCCAAACAGGGATCTGGTGGTGGTGGCGGCCAATGACTACCCAACCATGCACTATCTGGAGGAGATTATTGCAATGGTGCAGGAGGTAGGGTGATGTGTGTATGGTATGGTGGGGCTGGAGAAAAGTTTCGCTCAGGAGGAAGGCATCCACACAGTCGGTCATGAGAGTATGCATGAGGAGGTTCTTGTTAATGGGAAGGGAGCAGATGTTGTTGAAGAAGATATGGTGCTGTCATGCCACAATGGCTACTTGAATGAGGGTGCTGAGATGGGAGAAAGTGGAGAAAGTGAAGTGGGCCTGGTTAGAGGAGTAGGTGGTGTAGGTATCTAGGTGGAAAACGGTGCAGGTGGCGAGGGATACTTGTTGGAGGGTGTTGGGGCGCTCGAAGGGATAGACGTTTTGATGGATGATGGTAACGAATCAGATGATGTTTTCGGTGTTGGGGGGGGGGGGGGCGGGGGACAAAGGGAGTTGCCAGGAAGGGTGTGGGCATCAAGCGATTGGACAGGGACGGTGACTTCAGATGCGAAGGGGGGGGGGGGGGGTTGGGCCTTGCAGTTCTGGGAATAGGTGGGGTGAGTTAAAGTCGCAAGTGTTACATGAAGGAATGGGCAGGAGGTCGGGAAACTGCCAGAGGAAGTGTGCTTGCTTGCAGCACAGGCAGACAGGGTCTTGCAGCACTCAGATGTTTGATGTGCACTGTAATGCAAACACTTCTGGCTAGTGGATGAATTGGGGAGGGGAATGGGAGGGGTCAACTTTCTACCAGTGGTGGAAGAGATGGGCGCCCGCTTTGAGGAGAAGGTCACTGGAGGGAGCGTGCTCAGAGAAACCTGCATGAGGCAGGTGGAGCCAAAGGATTATAGATCTGGCGGACAGCATGCACATCCAGGTAGGAATGCGCCTTGAGCTCCACCAACACCTCCTCCTCTGTGATTGTTGACTAAGCCGAGTGATCATGGCAGTGAGGGTTGGTGGGCCACACGGGTGTTGGGGTTGGTGGGAAGTGGAAGGTGGAGGAACTGGGAGAGAGGAACTTGGGCATAAGCGGGTGTTAGGGATTCTGGAAAGAATGTCAGTGTGGAGGGTGGGGCTAGGAGAGGAGTTGAGGACTGAGTCGCTTTGGGGGTGAAGAGGGAGATATGGGCCCCTAGGAAGTGTTGTCAGAGGACCAGGGTGAGGTTCCATGCATCAACGAGGGACTGATCTGCATGGGACAGGAGGTATTTATGGGAAGGGGAGGGCGAGGAGGGGACAGCTGAAAGGGGAATGCAGAAAAGGCAGGTGGGGTGTCGCCAATGGAATCTGGGGGGGGGGGGGGGAAGGAGTCATAGGCTGTGATTTCTTAGGAGCTGCAGTGGCGGGGGTGCCGTTTGGGCATTTAACTGCTGTCGAAGTGTGAGAGGACGCTCGTGGGATGGGTGCGACTGGGAGATGGCGGGAGGTGGCAGGTCCCGGCGTAGACGGGATGGTGACATGTGCTGTGGCTCTGCAGGTGACCACTCTAGTGGGAGCCACAGTTGTGGACGGTACAGCATGGGGGAGTGGAGAAAAGGGGTTAAGAGTGGAGAAGGGGGTTGTTGAGAGGGAGGAGGGGCCAGGGTGATGTAGGTTGTAGAAGTGGGAAGGGTGAGAAGTGGGGGGATGGGTGGGGTGATGGACTGGGGTTGGGGCGACTGCGTGCACCACGTAATCGTGGTGGCGGCAGCATGGACGGAGCTATACATGACGGCTGTGATGGTTGTGGAGGTGGTGGAGTTGGTCATGGGGAAGGGGAAGAACGGAATCAGAAACTGGGTGCGGAAAAAGGACGAGAACAACGACGAATCACACACGACACGGAAGACGAATACGAAGACGCTGACCGGAGGTGAATCCCCACTCGGCTGCTGCCAGCGGGGAGAGCGGCTGCGGGTGGAAGATCTGTTGCCAGATGGGTGAGGATAGGCCACACCGCGTAAGCTGTTGCTGTTCCCGCCATTGCTGCTGCTGCCGCTGGCGCCACTACCAGGCTGCTGGAAACGGCTGGGCTGCTGGAACCAGCTGGGCTGCTGGAACATGCTGGGCTGCTGGAACTGGCTGGGCTGATGGATCCTGCTGGCGCTACTGGAACTCGAACTGGAACTGGCACTGGCGCCGCTGCTCGGCTGCTGGTTGTAACTGCTGCTGCACCTGCTGCAATTCCTAACTTTTCAACAACTGTACTCAACAGTTCTTGAAGGGCGCAAATCTTCCGAGTTCCGCCGAAGATGGGCATCAGTTACGTCACAGTAGATGTTGCATTTAGGCTGACGACTTGCGACTGAGCGTAAAGTAGACTTTTCACTGTGTTTAATATAAAGAGCGACCCAGGAGTCTGTTAAGAAACGAAAGTGCACTAATTCACAGAATAATGTAAATATATAGGTAAAAGTGGACACACATCCTTGAAATGACGTGGCGTTTTAGTGAAACCAGAAATGATAGCAAAATGCGGCCACGAGATGGCGCTGGACATCAATACGTCAGAGACTCTGCACGAGGGTGGGAGTTACACCGATATACTGGAAATCACATCATCCCTAGCCTGGCTGTTAAATACCTTCCAGGAGCTACAACATTTCTGGTGGACAGCGCGCATCCAGGAGCACATATACAAGCAGATCACAACATAGTAGTGTTGAAGAGTTGTCTGAAGTTTAAGACAGTAGTTACACAGAATCAACGTGCAAAGAAGTGGGGTACGAAAGTACTAAGGATGATGAGGTACACTTCAAGTTCTCTAATGCTATAAATAAAGCAATAAGGAATAGCTCAGCAGGCAGCACAGTCAAAGAAGAATGGACGTCCCTAAAAATGGAAGGAAAACATGGTACAAAGAAGGTAACTGCAAAAAAACCATGAGTAACAAATAAAAATAAATACTGCAATTGATCGATGAAAGGAGGAAGTACAAAAATGTTCTGGGAGACGCAAAGAATACAGAAATACAACTCCCTGAGGAATGAAATAAATAGGAAGTGCAGGGAAGATAAGACGAAATGGCTGCATGAAGCATGTGAAGAAGTCGAAAGAGAAATGAATGTCGATAGGACTGACTCAGCTTCGTGACATTACAAGGAAGAGTGGTAACATTAAGAGTGCAACGGGAATTCCACTGTTAAATGCAGACGAGAGTGCGGATAGGTGGAAAGAAAACATTGAAAGCCTCTATGAAATGGAAGATTTGTCTGCTGTGATAGAAGAAGAAACATGAGTCGATTTAGAAGAGATAGAGGATCCAGTATTAGAATCAGAACTTAAAAGTGCTTTGGAGGACTTAAGATCAAATAAGGCAGAAGGGGTAGCTAACATTCCATCAGAATTTCTAAGATCGTTGGGGAAAGTGGCAACAAAACGATTATTCACATTGGTATGTAGAATTTATGTGTCTAGCGACATACCATCTCATTTCCGGAAAAGCATCATCCACGCCATTCCGAAGACGGCAAGAGCTGACAAGTGAGAGAATAATCGCACAATCAGCTTAACAGCTCATGCATCCAAGTTGTTGACAAGGATAATGTAAAGAAGAATGGAAAATATAATTGAGAACACAATAGATGATGATCACTTTGGCTTTATAAAAGTAAAGGCACGTGAGAGGCAATTCTGACGTTGCGGTTAATAATGTAAGTAAGATTCAAGAAAAATCAAGATACGTTCATAGGATTTGTCTAACTGGAAAAAGCGTTCGACAGTAAAAAATGGGGCAAGATGTTCGAAATTCTGAAGAAAATAAAGGTAAAATGAGGAGAAAGGCAATATGTACAACAGCCAAGAGGGAATAATAAGAGTGGGCTACCTAGAAGAAAGTGGTCGTATTAAAAAGGCTGTAAGACAAGGATGCAGTCCTTCGCCGACCGCTGTACAATTTGTACATCAAGGAAGAAATTATGGAAATAAAAGGAAGGTTCAGGAGTGGTATTAAAATTGAAGGTGAAAGTATATCGGTGATACGACTGGCTGATGACATTACTATCCTGAGTGAAAGTGAATAATGTTGAATGGAATGAACAGTCTAATGAGTACGGAGTATGAATTCAGAGTAAATCGAAAAAAAGACGAAGCTAACGAGAAGTAGTAGAATTATCAACAGCGGGAAACTTAATATCAGGATCGATGGTCACGAAGTAGATGAAGTTAAGGAATTCTGCTACCTAGGCAGTAAAATAACAATTGGCAGACGTAGCAAGGAGGACATTATAAGCAGACTAGCTATGGCAAAAAGAACATTCCTGGCCATATAAGTCTACTAACATCAAATAACGGCCTTAATTTGAGGAAGAAATGTCTGAGAATGTACGTATGGAGTTCAGCATTGTAAGGTAATGAATCATGGGCTGTGGGGAAACCGGAACGGAAGAGAATGTAAACATTTGAGATGTGGTGCTACAGACGAATGTTGAAAATTAGGTGGTCTGAGAAGGCAAGGGATGAGGAGGTTCTGTTATGAATCAGGGAGGAAATGAATAAATGGAGAACACTGATATGGAGAAGGGACAGGTTGATAGGACAAATGCTAACGCATGAGGGAATGACTTCCGTCGAACTAGGGGGATCTGTAAAGGGCAAAAACTGTAAAGGAAGACAGAGATTGGAATACACCCAGCAAAAATAATAGAATAATAGAGGACGTAGGTTGCAAGTGATACACTGAGGTGAAGAGGTTACCACACGAGAGGAATTCGTGTTGGGCCACATCACGGGAAAAAAAATACCCTCTCAACCCCAAATTGCTACACGTATGACACGGTGACGCGTATGAAAGAACTCTTGTTCAAAGCGTTTGGTGAGTATCAAGTGCTAAGCCGCCGCTTCCGTCGTGCTTAGCCCCTGATCTCAGTCAGTACGATTATTTGTAATGTGTTCGCCGGAAGTCGCAAGTCTACCGCGGTCTTTCGACCTCATCGCGTTCTGATGATAGAAGACAACATATGGCAGCAGCTTCTCACCATGTTAACTGTTATGTTGTGCAGCGCTGCTTACAACATTGTCTTTCGACTATAGGTATTGTTGACGAACGACAGGCGAAAAGCTGACCGATTGTTATGAAGCATATCGTCTTTTCTAAAAACCAGTAGTTACGATAATTACTGATTTTGTATCATATGAAATGCCATCTTTTGCTTATTTTCCGCACCCTTTTGGGTTTCAATAAAACCCCATCTCGTTTGAAGCATTTGTGTCAATTTTCATCTCTCTACCTACGTTATTCCCTGAAACATCAAATTTTCTACTTTTGGATTAACTTGTATGAGCTTAGGCAGGGTACTGATGTTCTTTTAGGTGAGACATCTGTGTGTGACGAATAGTAGACTCTTTCTGGTTTTAATTTACGATGACAGGAAATTTTCATTATTTTGTGAAATGTGACAAGCGAAGGGTTGGATGACAAGTACGCAGAAGATGCGTTATATGTTGTAGGGGCTGGGTATGGAGTCGAGAGGGACAATAAAAGGCAAAGAATGGGAACGTAGTTTCGTGAGTTTTGCGGAAGTACTGTTGTAGGATGCCTCCTGCACTACCGCACCATTATTCCTGCGATATGGTTTTTCACTGTGGCCAAGATGAACAAACCAAAGCCGTGTGCTGAAAGATACTTATGGACTCCTCAGTGAGACAGATTGGTGAGTGCTGCAGGATACAGCGAGTAGGCCACGAAGAGGAAATGAAGAGTGTAAAATTGAAATGAGACAGTGTAAAAATCAAGAATCAAAGACTCAGAGAGCAATTTCAACGAACATGAAATGGTGTAAATAGTACTAAAATAAATTTGGAAATGAATGACGACGACGAAATATATAGGATGGGGCCCCTCCACGCCCGCACCAAAGTGGTGACCAAACCAAAAGTTCTACTGTCACCTCCGTAAGCATGTTAGTTTTGAATCAGGCGTCACAGGATGCAGGCTGTGATGTTGTCCATGCGTCTGGGTAAGATTACTCATTTACATGGTCCATCAGGAGATAGAAGTGGTCGAAAGCGATCGAAGGGTAGCGGTTGTAAGGGCAGAGGGAAAAAAAGTGCCAAGGCCAGCGCCAAGGGAAAAGAAACCTCTGCGACAGTAGGACGGGTAGTAAGGGCAGTAGCGGCTTGCTAGCTGCGATAGAGCATGCAAGGTGAGGTCGGTTAGCGTGAGGTATCGTGCATCGTTACCTATGTGTTGCGTGTCCGTTAGCTGGGTCAGTCCGAGTGCTGCGGCTGGGCTCGCTTGTAGTCCTCTGGGCCGGCTGCAGTGGCTTCCTCCCTGCAACATAAGAGTTCGGCGCGGCAACGCATGCGTTGCTGTTAGGCCCTCTGCTGCGCCTTGTCGTCGGTGACTTGGTGCAGCTTCATCAGGCTGGTGCAGAACGACAGCGATAGGCTACCGTTCAGCGTCCTCCTCTACTGCACGCCGCAGCCCTTTCGCAATGTAGCTTCCATGAGCTCCGATTGTTCGAAGAGCTGCGACAGTTCAGCGTCCGAGGAAGTTTTGCCGTTCGCTCGCGCCTGGGCGATAAAGGCTGCCCTTTTGGCTTCTCGATCCCTTGGGGGATCCGCTCCCGTAGCGGTCGGCGTTGCCACCGGTTCAGCTGGGGCGGCGGTTTTCTTCTTAGCACCTTTCACCTGCGGTGCTGCTGGGGCAACCGCTGGCTCAGGCGCGCGGACGTCCTTCTGCGAGGTCGCAGGAGTGTTCGCAGGTACTACTGCGCCGGGGCCTGGGGCGAAGACTGCTCGCAGCTGCCTTAAGGCCTCTTCTTTCTCTGCAGCCACGGCGGCTGCGAAGGTAGCCCTCTCTGTCGCAATGACATTGGCAGTAGCTAAACTAGAGCAACTATTTCGAACTTCTGTTTTAATTGTGTGTATAAAAAGTTAAGTTATGATATGTATCTAGGTCATATTCTGGAGTGTTAGATGTTCCCTCATATGACGAGTGGTGGGTACGCGTATTGTCCTGAGGATTATTTTCAGATATGATCGTTTTGGTCTCGACTATGTGTGATAGAGAGGGGAGGCGTAACATTGCAAGGGCGTACCATGCTCGTGTGTGAAGGTAGACTCAGAGGTCAAGGTCATAGTGACATTGTACCCCTTCCCAATGTGCTTCCTTTCAAGGATGTTTTCATCACTGATCAATTTTGTAGATCTCAATGTGAAGTCGTATCTTACAGCGCAGGTGACGGATTTCTTGGAAGGAGAGGATACTCGGCGAGTGGAGTGATCAGTACCCCGACTTTAATCCTATCGAGCAAGCGTCGGATGGTTTGGGAAACGTATTATAGAATGTCCACCATACACCAACGATCGTCCAGCAGTCGCCAACCGCACATGTGAAGGAGTGGAATGCTCTACCCAAAGAACTCCTTACCAATTCTGTGGCCAGCAAGGGAACACTTTGCAGAGAATGGACTGCAGTCACAGACCCTACGAAGAATCATCTCCCGTCTTTCGTAATGCCCATCGACCGTCATGACTCTTGGTGACCTCAGTGTAATTATTGCTTTTTAATATAAGTGTTATTTTCGTTCGTCTCGTTCATTATGTCAGTTACCTTCTATACTGTACTATAGCAGTTATTTCGATTCGTTGTCCCTGTTTCATCAAGCAATATTACTTGAGTGTGACACAATGTACCGTAAGTTTTTCACTGTTGTGTATTACACGTTGGAAGGCCCATCACCTGTGCTACATGTACACCAATCTGCCATTTGCTATCTGAATGCTCTCTAGTGACAATGAGGTACACATTCTCTTATTTCAAAATAGAAAACGTACCAGCCTCGATATTTAGTGTTATGATGTATACTTTAAGGGATTTAAACACATAAAACCGTTTTTGACGGATGCAAAGGACGTGAAAACAGAAGTCTCTTCATGGATATCCCTGTTGCCGATGGATGATCAGCACTTGATAAACTTGCGGAGGCAGTATACATCGATCTTCTCATCAGGTACCTGATGATGGGGTTCGTAATTTTGAAATTTATTGCAATTAAAGCAGAAAGCCATATATCCAGTTGTTTCGACACGTAAATGGAAAACCGAACAATAATCGTGCTTTCCTCCTCTATCACTAAGGAAGCTGGACAATTATCGTAAGGTTTACATCTCTTGGCCGGTACCCGCTTTTCAGTCCTTAGGAAAACTGGTGTGATCATCGGAGCGAAGACTGGATTTTAATGGAGAAAGGATCCAGCCTTTATAGAACATGCTGTGACTAACCTGAGTTTTTGTTGTGGCCTTCAGTCCACAGACTGGTTTGATGCAGCCCTCCATGCTACTACACTCCGGGAAATGGAAAAAAGAACACATTTACCCCGGTGTGTCAGACCCACCATACTTGCTCCGGACACTGTGAGAGGGCTGTACAAGCAATGATCACACGCACGGCACAGCGGACACACCAGGAACCGCGGTGTTGGCCGTCGAATGGCGCTAGCTGCGCAGCATTTGTGCACCGCCGCCGTCAGTGCCAGCCAGTTTGCCGTGGCATACGGAGCTCCATCGCAGTCTTTAACACTGGTAGCATGCAACGACAGCGTGGACGTGAACCGTATGTGCAGTTGACGGACTTTGAGCGAGGGCGTATAGTGGGCATATGGGAGGCCGGGTGGACGTACCGCCGAATTGCTCAACACGTGGGGCGTGAGGTCTCCACAGTACATCGATGTTGTCGCCAGTGGTCGGCGGAAGGTGCACGTGCCCGTCGACCTGGGACCGGACCGCAGCGACGCACGGATGCACGCCAAGACCGTAGGATCCTACGCAGTGCCATAGGGGACCGCACCGCCACTTCCCAGCAAATTAGGGACACTGTTGCTCCTGGGGTATCGGCGAGGGCCATTCGCAACCGTCTCCATGAAGCTGGGCTACGGTCCTGCACACCGTTAGGCCGTCTTCCGCTCACGCCCCAACATCGTGCAGCCCGCCTTCAGTGGTGTCGGGACAGGCGTGAATGGAGGGACGAATGGAGACGTGTCGTCTTCAGCGATGAGAGTCGCTTCTGCCTTGGTGCCAATGATGGTCGTATGCGTGTTTGGCGCCGTGCAGGTGAGCGCCACGATCAGGACTGCATACGACAGAGGCACACAGGGCCAACACCCGGCATCATGGTGTGGTTAGCGATCTCCTACACTGGCCGTACACCTCTGGTGATCGTCGAGGGGTCACTGAATAGTGCACGGTACATCCAAACCGTCATCGAGCCCATCGTTCTACCATTCCTAGATAGGCAAGGGAACTTGCTGTTCCAACAGGACAATGCACGTCCGCATGTATCCCGTGCCACCCAACGTGCTCTAGAAGGTGGAAGTCAACTACCCTGGCCAGCAAGATCTCCGGATCTGTCCCCCATTGAGCATGTTTGGGACTGGATGAGGCGTCGTCTCACGCGGTCTGCACGTCCAGCACGAACGCTGGTCCAACTGAGGCGCCAGGTGGAAATGGCATGGCAAGCCGTTCCACAGGACTACATCCAGCATCTCTACGATCGTCTCCATGGGAGAATAGCAGCCTGCATTCCTGCGAAAGGTGGATATACACTGTACTAGTGCCGACATTGTGCATGCTCTGTTGCCTGTGTCTATGTGCCTGTGGTTCTGTCAGTGTGATCATGTGATGTATCTGACCCCAGGAATGTGTCAATAAAGTTTCCCCTTCCTGGGACAATGAATTCACGGTGTTCTTATTTCAATTTCCAGGAGTGTATATCCTGCACAAACTTCTTCATCTCCAAGGACCTACTGCAACCTACATCCTTCTGAATATGCTTTGTGTATTCATCTCTTGGTCTCCCTCTACGATTTTTACCCTCCAATCTGCTCTCCAATACAAACTTGGTGATCCCTGCATGCTTCAGAACATGTCCTACAAACCGATCCCTTCTTCTAGTCAACTGGTGCCACAAATTCCTCTTTTCCCCGATTCTATTCAGTACCTCCTCATTAGTTACGTGATCTACCCATCTAATCTTCAGCATTCTTCTGTAACACTACATTTGAAAAGCAACTATTCTCTTACTGTCTAAACAAGTTATCGCCCATATTTCACTTCCATTCAAATATTTTCAGAAAAGACTTTCAGGCACCTAAATCTATTTAGAAATCTTTAACATAATGCAGCGCTTCAGAAACCGTGAATTATTCAGACAATTGGAAACGCAGCTTTCAGTTTCAAGAAATTTTTTTTTACTTTACCTAGGTTTCGATGCCAATAATGGTATATTCTTCAGAACAAAAATTAAATAATTTTTTGGACCAAACTTTGGCCAGTCACAGAATAAAACTAATACATAATTAAGATGCTTAATCAGAAGATTAAATACTAAATCAGATATAATCTTTTGATTATGCGTCTTTTTCGGTATTAGTTTTGTTCTTTGACATGGCCAAAGTTTGGTCCGCAAAACAATTTTTGTTCTGAAGAAGATACCTATATTAGCAACGAAACCTAGGTAAAGTAAAAAAAATTGCCTTGCAACTGAAGGCTGCATTTCCTATTGTCTGAACTTAAATCTATACTCGATGTTAGCAAACTTCTCTTCTTCAGAAATGCTTCCTTGCCATTGTCAGTCTACATGTTATATCCTCTCTCCAGTCTCTGGACTAAAGACCACAACAACAACATACATTAGCCACAGCATGTTCTATAAACGCTATCCCAACGGATATAAAATGTATAACCTCTACGACTAAAGTATGGAGAAATTAAGATACGAATAGGTCAAAAATTGTATTGGTTGCATAAATGATGTTTGCCATTGACATCATACGTGTTAGAAGCATCAGTAAGTCTGATATCATTCTTATTATTTTTAAATTCAAATCAGATATGTGTTTAACATTTGTGTAGACACAATAAGGGAAGATAGCTAGATGTATAAATGACTAAGCCACGTAACCATGAACATTAGCGTTAAGACGTTGGCCACAATACAGGTGAATTGTCGGGACCAAGTAGTGTCAAAGAATAGTGTGGGGTCACGAAACTTAAAATGTGCACATCTACAAATATATACGAGCATAATGTTGGAAATCGGAATAACACTACCCCTCAAATGAAACCTACACTCCTGGAAATTGAAATAAGAACACCGTGAATTCATTGTCCCAGGAAGGGGAAACTTTATTGACACATTCCTGGGGTCAGATACATCACATGATCACACTGACAGAACCACAGGCACATAGACACAGGCAATAGAGCATGCACAATGTCGGCACTAGTACAGTGTATATCCACCTTTCGCAGCAACGCAGGCTGCTATTCACCCATGGAGAAGATCGTAGAGATGCTGGATGTAGTCCTGTGGAACGGCTTGCCATGTCATTTCCACCTGGCGCCTCAGTTGAACCAGCGTTCGTGCTGGACGTGCAGACCGCGTGAGACGACGCTTCATCCAGTCCCAAACATGCTCAATGGGGGACAGATCCGGAGATCTTGCTGGCCAGGGTAGTTGACTTACACCTTCTAAAGCACGTTGGGTGGCACGGGATACATGCGGACGTGCATTGTCCTGTTGGAACAGCAAGTTCCCTTGCCGGTCTAGGAATGGTAGAACGATGGGTTCGATGACGGTTTGGATGTACCGTGCACTATTCAGTGTCCCCTCGACGATCACCAGAGGTGTACAGCCAGTGTAGGAGATCGCTCCCCACACCATGATGCCGGGTGTTGGCCCTGTGTGCCTCAGTCGTATGCAGTCCTGATTGTGGCGCTCACCTGCACGGCGCCAAACACGCATACGACCATCATTGGCACCAAGGCAGAAGCGACTCTCAACGCTGAAGACGACTCGTCTCCATTCGTCCCTCCATGCACGCCTGTCGCGACACCAATGGAGGTGGGCTGCACGATGTTGGGGCGTGAGCGGAAGACGGCCTAACGGTGTGCGGGACCGTAGCCCAGCTTCATGGAGACGGTTGCGAATGGTCCTCGCCGATGCCCCAGGAGCAACAGTGTCCCTAATTTGCTGGAAAGTGGCGGTGCAGTCCCCTACGGCACTGCGTAGGATCCTATGGTCTTGGCGTGCATCCGTGCGTCTCCGCGGTCCGGTCCCAGGTCGACGGGCACGTGCACCTTCCGCCGACCACTGGCGACAACATCGATGTACTGTGGAGACCTCACGGCCTACGTGTTGAGCAATTCGGTGGTACGTCCACCCGGCCTCCCGCATGCCCACTATACGCGCTCGCTCAAAGTCCGTCAACTGCACATACGGTTTACGTCCACGCTGTCGCGGCATGCTACCAGTGTTAAAGACTGCGATGGAGCTCCGTATGCCATTGCAAACTGGCTGACACTGATGTCGGCGGTGCACAAATGCTGCGCAGCTAGCGCCATTCGACGGCCAACACCGCGGTTCCTGGTGTGTCCGCTGTGCCGTGCGTGTGATCATTACTTGTACAGCCCTCTCGCAGTGTCCGGAGCAAGTACGATGGGTCTGACACACCGGTGTCAATGTGTTCTTTTTTTCATTTCCAGGAGTGTATAAGAATTCCGTTCGAAGGCCGTACATGTAAGAATCGGTAAGCAAGTCAGGTAAAATCGCTGTGACCATTCAAGCAACCATCCAACCGACGCACCAGGCTGAAGATACCAGTTTGGTAAAAAACTGTGTCTTGCTGCCTGAAGAAGTCCGTAACTGCCTGCTTCACATTCTCGTGCGGCAGGAATCGTTGACGTTCGCAAGTCTTTCAAAAGGGACCGAAGGCGTGATAATTGAGGCGATGTCAGGGATATAAGGTGTGAGCTCGATTATCTTCCACTTGAGTTTGTGTAATTCATACTATATGGTGTCATGCGTTGTGTTGAAGCAGCAGCACACCTTACTGCACCATTCCACACCAGTTGCCATCGACAGGCGTGTTGCCCCATACTTATTCTTCATTCTCTGATAGGTGAATACCGGCGTTACTCCTTGGGCAGCCACAATAACAGCGTGCTGGTCGTGTTTAGACGCATTTGATAAAAACGTCGCCATTGTTCGCTTCTCTGTGGGTACCGCAAGTCGGTTAGAAAGATGCGGATGCCAAATTAGTATCTTCATAACGTGCCGGTGCTCATATACCCGCATTGTAGTCGCTGTAGGTTCCATATACTCCGCAGCCACGCTCTGAAACAGGAAGTTTTTGTTCGCCCCTTATACAGGATGTATAATTTTCTCTTTGTGGAAGCGGTATCAGTGCTAGAGATTTTTTAAAAAAAGTAATTCATACTGACCTGAGCTGTCTTGTAAATTCGTTCGGGTGAGCGTATTGTCAGATGGTTTGCCTGCGGTACTCACATTGCCCAACCGTTAGCTAGCACGTATGAATCCCCAGAGAACACCACATTTATTAAACAGGCGGGTTAGTGCTTCGACTCTCTAAACGGGCTGGCTCAATGTGTAAACCCTGCATGGAAAGAGGCCTCTCCAACAACGCTCAAGCCCCCACACAAAAACATTGAATAAGTGAGTTATGGGCCAATAATTCGAATGCGCTCGGGATTTATCGCACGCTTGCTAGTGTGGTGGGCTTCGTGATGGAGGGTGGCCCGGAAGGGGGGCCGCGGGGATGTCGTACGACTGGTAGGGGGTTAGGAGCGGGTTAGGAGGAGCGGGAAGGGGAAGGGGGGGAGCGTTCGGTGGGGAAGGTGATTGGATGTTCGGGCGCTGCGGTCGTCGGCGGTAAGGTGGCGGGGGCATTGTTCGGCTCCCGGCGGCGGCGACGGCGAAATTCCAGCACTCTGTAACGACAAGTGGTGGCGCGCCGGGTTGTGGGGGAGTGTAGATGGCGAGGGGTGGGGGGAAGTGGGGTACGGCAGGCGGAGAGGAGGGGGAGGGACTGCGCGGTATCAGCGCCGTAAGTCTCGGCGCATTCAGCTACTTAGTCGTCCGCTACTTGGCTAGCACGGAAAGGGTTCGGGTCGTGGGGGCGTGACGGGGTGAGGGGGTGAGAGGGGGGGGGAGAGAGGATGCAGCCGCTGGTTCAAATATTACGCGCGATAAATTTGCAAGTTGCGGCGCGGCGCGGCGTGGCGCGGTGCGGTGCGGGACCCAATATTGGCGCCGCAGTCGGGGCAGGCAGGCAGCGGCGGCCAGCCGGCCTGCGCTGCGGTGCCGCCTGTATTGTAGCATTATATGCACGTCCCCGCACACGGCCGCGCCGCCGGGCCGCTGGACGGCGGATTCGAGGGCGCTGCCGAATTTATCGGGCAGGTGGAATTGTTTCCAGTATCGAAGTGGTCACACTGTTCTTCTTTCCCTCCTGTCTTTCTCCCTACGAAATTTGGTACCAATATCTCTCTGCATCTCTCTGCGTATCTCATTTCGGGCTCCGATCGAAGCTGAAGAGGAAAAGGGGATGGGGCGTGTAGTTTCAGCTTGTTACTCTTCCTCTGTTGCTCACCCCCCTCCTCCCGCCCTACCCTTTTACCACCAAAACATATTCTAGGTATTCAAAAAGCTCTAGCTATCACCTCAGAAAAATCGTGGATATACCATGATATGTGGTGAAGAATGTGGCGGTTTTCTTCCTTAAAAGTGGGAGGAATTTTGTTTAAGTTATTAGTCAGTATGAAGAAAAATGGTCGGAGGACGTCTCGAGTGTTGGGTGGATTGCTGATATGTACACTGTTATGACCAGGTGAAACTGCAAACATTCAGACATAACTACGGATTCTCTGATTGCTCTGGGAGATGGCTCGCAGGAACTACAAGATTTGAAGAAGGGTTCACTTTATTACATGAATGATAATATTATTTACTTACCTTGGCGCAATCCTTTGCCACAAGAGTGCTTGATAATTTACAGATCTTAATCACTGTTAAAGCAACACTTGATACACCAATTAACAAACTCTTTTCCTGATGTAAAATGTTCAATATTTACAAAAGTACATTTATATCCAAGACGTTAATCTCATCTGCATATACATCTACTAAAATGTTCAACATTTACAAAAGTACATTTCCATCTAAGACGTTAATCTCATCTACATCTAGGTCATTACTTTACTATTCACAATAAAGTGCCTTGCAGAAGGTTCAATGAACCTCCTTCAAGCTGTCTCTCTACCGTATCATTCTAGAACGGAAAGCGGGAAAAACGAGCACTTAAATTTTTCTGCGCGAGCCCTGATTTCTCTTATTTTCTCATTATGATCATTTCTCCCATTGTAGATGGGTGTCAAAATGAATGTTTTCGCAATCAGAGGAGAAAACTGGTGACTGAAATTACGTGAGAAGATGCCGTCGTAACGAAAAATGCCTTGATTTTAATGATTGACACTCCAATTCACATATCATGTCTGTGGCAGTATCTCACCTATTTCGCAATAGTGCAAAAGGATCCGCCCATCTTAGAACTTTTTCGATGTCATCCGTCAGTCCCACCTGATGCGGATCTCACACCGAACAGCAATACTCTATAATAGGGTGGACTAGCGTAGTATAAGCAGTCTCTCTAGTAGACCTGTTGCAACTTCTAAGTATTCCGCCAATGAAACTGCAGTCTGTGGTTTGCTCTTCTCACAACATTCTATATGTGATCATTCCCGTTTAGGTTATTTGTAATCGTAATCCCTTGGTATTTAGTTGACTTTACAGCCTTAAGATTTGTGTGACTTTCGCGTAATCGGAATTTAGCGGATTTATTTTAGCACTCATATAAATAACTTCACACTTTTATTTATTCACGGTTAATTACCACTTTTCACACCATGCAGATGTCTGATCTAAATCATTTTGCAATTTGTTTTGGTCATCTGATGACTTTACAAGACGGTAAATGACAGAATCATCTGCAAACAATCTAAGACGGCTACTCAGATTGTCTCCTATGTCGATAATATAGATCAGGGACAATAGAGGGCCTATAACACTTCCTTGGGGAACGCCGCATATTACTTGTGTTTTGCTCCACGGCCTTCCGTCTGTTACTACGAACTGTGACATTTCTGACAGGAAATCACAAATCCAGTAGCACAACTGATTCAATAGGCTCGCAGTATGGTTAGAAGGCGCTTGTGAGGAACCGTATCTAAGAATATGGAATAAATTTGACATCCTCTGTCGATAGCACACATTACTTCATGAATATAAAGAATTAGTTGTGTTTCTCAAGAACGGTGTTTTCTGAACTCATGCTGACTATGCGTCAATAAATCTTTTTCTTCGAGACAATGATAATGTTCGAAAACAGTATGTGTTCCAAAATCCTGCCCCCAATCGACGTTAGTGATATGGGCCTGTAATTCAGCGGTTTACTCCTATTTCTCCTTTTGGGTATTAGTGTGACTTGAGCAATGTTCCAGTCTTTAATTTCAGAACTGAGCGAGCGGTAGTATATAATTGCTAAATATGAAGCTACTGTATCAGGAATTTGACTGGTGTATAATCTGGACAGGGAGCCTTGCCTTTGTTTGATGTTTTAAGCTGCTTTGCTACACCGAAGGTATCTAATTCTATTTCTCATCTTGGCAGTTGTTCTTCATTGGAATTCAGGAAGAATTTTCGGAAAAACGTGGTTAATAACTTTTCTTTAGTGTCAATGTCATCAGTGTATACACATCTGTTATCGCAGTGAAAAGTATTGATTGCGTCTTGAAACTGGTGTGGTTTATGTATGACCATCATCTCTTTACGTCTTCTTCCAGATTCCGAGACAGAGTTTCATTGTGGAAATTATTAAAACGATCTCGCATTGAACTACGCGCTATATTTCGAATTACTGCAAAACTTTGCCAATCTTGGGGATTTTGCGTTCTTTTAAATTTGGCATGCTTTTATCGTTGCTTCTTGAACAGGGATCTGATCCGTGTTGTGTACCAACACTATCTCTTAGAAATCATTCCACATCTTTACTACGCTTACGTGATCAGATCGGAAGGAGTGGAGACTGTCTCTTTAAAGGCATCAAGGGCGTTTTTAACAGCTTTTTAAGAAATAGATGTACTTTCTGTTTTGGTGGTTTTTGGTGTTACAGTATTCAGCCTAGGAGAAACTGCCTTGTCGTCGCTAATATCTTTTTCGTCATGATGCTCCCAATATGTCCAGGATTATTTGTCGCTAAGAGGTCAAGTACGCTTTCACAACCATTTACGCTTCATGAAATAATTCTCCAAAATAATTTTGTGAGGAAGCGTTCAGTATAATTTTGGATGACGTTTTATGCTTGCCGCCGGATTTTAACGTATAATTTTTCCAGCATATACGGGGTAGGTTGAAATCACCACCGACTATAATTTTATTAGTGGCGTACCTATCTGAAATTAAACTCAAGTTTTCTTTGAACTGTTCAGCAACTGTAGATTCCGAGTCTGAGGGTTGGTAAAACGATCCGATTAATAGTTTAGTCCGATTGTCAGGTATAACCTCTACCCATACTACTTCGCAGGAACTATCCACTTCAATTTCACAACAAGGTAACATACTTCTGACCGCAATAAATACTCCACCACCATTTCATTTATCCTTTCTGAACACTGTTAGGTCGTTTGAAAAAATTTCGGCTGAACTTATTTTCAGCTTTAGCCAGCTCTCTGTACCTATAACTATTTGAACTTCAGTGTTTTGTATTAGGGGATGGAGCTCTGATTCTTTCCCAACACAGCTACGACAGTTTACAATTACAATACTTATCGTTTCTATAGCTACCTTCCGTGTTTTACCTTCCCCCTTTTAGACGGACACCCTTTCTATGGTTTCCTGAGACCCTCTAACCTGAAAAACCACCCATTCCCTTCCACACAGTCTCCGATACTTATGTAGCCGCTTCCTGTGTGTGTAATGGACTCCTGACCTATGAAGTGAAACCCAGAAACTCACCACCCGATGGTGCAAGTCAAAGAATCGGCAGCCTAAATGGTCACAGAATCGCCCGAGCCTCTGATTCAGAACCTCCACTCGGCTCTGCACCGAAAGACCACAGTCGGTTCTGTCGACGATGCTGCAGACTGTGAGCTGCACATATATCTCGCAAGAAAGACTGGCAGTCTTTAGCATTTGCGCTAGCCGCCCGAAACCAGAGAGAATCTCCTCCATTCCAAAGTGAGACACGTCATTGGTAGCAACATGAGCTACGATATGCAGTTAGCTGCACCTGTACTCTTCAAGGCATCGGGAAGCACCCTTTACACATCCGGAATGCCCCCCAGTATGCACACGGAGTGCACACTGATTTCATTCCCATCCTTGGATCCTTGGCAGCCATGTTCCTAAGGGGCCCCATTACGTGCCTAATATTGGAGCTCCTAACTATGAGGAAACCCACCCTCTGTGAAAGCCCAGACCTTGCGGGTTGAGAAGTGAGAACAGAGTGGACCACTGCATGTGGATCAGAGACATCGTCAATCACAGAAAACTCCCGAAACCAGATCATTAAAAGAACTGTGGAGGCCCCACGATCAGCCCATCGGAGATTCTTTTCCTCTCCCCAGACTTTGTAATGATCTCCCTCTCGACCTCAGGTGAGGGATCAACCTCAGTGCAGGCAGTACCTGGGACAGCCACAGCAGTTGACTGATCGGGCGACACATGGTACATGCCCAGTGTCCCTTGCATACCCGTGTCCATCCTCCCACGGTGATGCCCCTTGGCAGCAGCCTCAAGCTGTGTGACAGAAGCCACCACAGCCTGGAGCTGTGAGCGAAGGGTCAATAACTCAGTTCGCTTCTGTACACAGCAATCACAGTTTGTATCCATTACTGAAGTCGCTCCTGTTTGAAGCTCGCAAAATATGTAGTAAACGAACGGTGTGCTCACCTTATTAGTTGCAGGAGGTCATGGTGCACACTCACTGATGGTCTAACTGACACTGAGCTACACTTACCAAAATAAACAAATGCCTGTATGATACAAGGGTCGATAAAAAATTAATAACTCCTTAGTGCTACTTGATGACGATAACAGCTTCAGCTGAGGTCACTAACAAGTGAGGTCCTTCCATACCTACATTGATCCCTGTGTAAGGGTGCTCTAATGCTAAAGGATAGGCGTGGTTTTCTGGAGCGCCTTCCATTCGTTGTAGCGGATTGAGCAAGGCATCGCCAATGCCTGTGGTATAGATGTGCGTTGCCGACTTTGTTGTGACTCTACATCTTTGGACAATACCATAAGCATAAGTCCAAGTCCCTGAGATCTGCGCACTGAAATATCAGATGTGCTAAAAAGCCCAATGTCCACAACCTCGTTGTATCTGCCAGGCCATGAGAGGCCTAGAATGGGTGTATCTTATGTAGCAGACAGAAGAGAATAAACCCCTACAGAAAATTTTGGTCTTCCAGTATCACGATGAAGGCGTTGGGATAGTAATCCATCATTTAGAAAACAGTCAATCCATAGTAAAAATCTCAGAACTAAGCCTCAGAAAGTGGGCAGAACTTTGGATAAGAGACCCAGGCAAGATAAAGGAATAAACCCCTACAGAAAATCTTGGTCTTCCAGTATCGCAATGAAGGCGTTGGGATAGAAATCCATTATTGGGAAAACAGTCAATCCATAGTAAAAATCTCAGAACTAAGCCGCAGAAAGTGGACAGAACTTTGGATAAGACCTAGGCAAGAGAAGGGCTTATTAACTTCATAGCTAGATCTGTATAAGAACTGAACATAAAAACCGAGGGGGTTTTCGTGTTCAAACAGCGATATAAATTTAAGGCATCGGAAGTGAACGAGTTGTAGAAAAGTTAGTAACAGTGAAAGAGCAAAGAGTGGATTGTCAATCGTAGGACATCAAAACTGAATAGTAGTGTAAAGAAATGGCAAGAAGTAAACGAACAAATCAGGTTCTTAGAACTGCTGAAGGATGGGCACGAGACAGTAATAGTTGATGTGTATGCACCGACTGACGACATCGATAACCTAATTAAAAAAAACTGACGGACCTCGTTACACGGAAAGCGATATTTGTTATGGGAAACTTTAATTCCCGGACAGGCAACACTAAAAACGACGAAGGATTTAGAAGGTCTGAGGAGGAAACAGATAACGAAATTGGGAAAGATTTACTGAGTTTTGTGAAGTGTGCTCATTGAGATTACTGAACGGCTAATTTTCTCATAACGAAATAGATTAACATAATTGGGTAAAACCTGCAAGGAATGTAAGATATATAAAGAGCATATGATGAAACCGTAAAATTCAGGATTAAATGCACAAGACCTTAGAGTACACAAAAGTGCATACTGCGGATGAGACTTCTTTATAGTGAAAGCAAAAATTCTAGTAAACTATTATAGAATCAGCATTATGACCTAATTTGGAAGTCTACAAGAAGATGCAGTGAAATTTGGCCTAAAAATTATATAATATTAGGGGCCTCACTGAAGCCAAGGGAGCGACATTGTACAATGAGGCGAAACAGAGGCCTCATAAATAAAGGAGAGTTCTAAGAATATTAATCCAGAATGGTGGAGAAAGAGTACTGAAGAAACAGCGAAATAGAAGAAAGAATTGTACCATAACTGGTTAACTGTAGGGGGCAGTGTGGATAGGGACGTCGAATGAAGGAAAAAAGACTGTGAAGTGGATGAAACATAATAAATCTGCTGGACCGGGAGGCACTGCTGTTGAGTTAGTGAAATATATCCGAGCATTTTATGGGATATACTGCCTTGCTTCCTTGAAAGAAAATGATGAGACATGGTGAAAGAGTACCATTTGATTTTAATTCTTCTGCAATACGACAGTTTCACTATGAAATTCTTTCTGTCGTGAAAAAGAGAAGAAAAGTAAAAAAACAAAACATACACATATAGATTATATAATGCGTATTGTTCCATCTTGATTGTTCTGCACCTCCACACCTTGCACATTAGTTTCCGGATACTCTACAACCAGAACCCTATGCTGCATGACGACTAGGTCTTTCTTTAGGGTAGACGTGCAACGCATTTTTAAAAAAAGATAATAAAAGGACCATTCCGATTGGTCTTCCATCTCTCTGCAGCTGTTTATTATTTATCACCTTCATTTGTGAGTATCAGTTTAATAAAATCATGAACAAAGCTGTGGCAAGAGCAAATATATGACAGTCAAAAACAAATTTCAGATCAGTTACAAGTAATGGTTCACTGTAATCCTTGACGGAGTTTTCGAAAATTTTAAAATTGCTAATTCATAAGGTGTAATGCACCTTGTAAACAGGTATGATGTAACAAGGACCATTACGCCTTCTGAAAATGACAAATTTAAAATTGTGAAAAACTAAGTCATTGCTTTCAACAAACCTTTATTTGCAACAAATCGGCAGACTGCTTTTTAAATTTCTTATGAGTGAACCGCTACATTCCGTTAGTCATTCTCCACAGATTCACTTCTCAGTTTGCCACATTTTTACCGACGATGGATGTTAGAGAAACACATGTTTTAACAGTGAACTGTTTAGCTGTTTAGGAAACGTTTAGCCTCGAAAATTACCTCGCTGTCACTCTGCAAATGCCTGCCTAGCAACTATTTCTTCTAGTGAGGCATGAGGAATGCGTCACTGGGTGCCAGGTCAGGTACTTGTGTTTGGTGACCTAAAATTTGATGGTTGAAAGAAGCAGCGTGTATGACGCTGTCTTGTGCGGCTGAGCTGTGGCGTTCCTCTGAAGTAAAAGACGTCATCTAGGAGAGTTTCGTGGACGTTTCGTCTTCACAGCATCGTCAGGAGGGTTTCCCCGTAATACGGTTTTGTAGAAATTTGGACCTTAGGAGCATAGTCGGTTAGCACGAGAAGAAAGAGGGGGAGAGAGAGAGAACTTTGCTACATGATACTGCTTTGTTGCCATACGTATATTTAAAATTCAGAATGGTCAGTTGTAGAGATTTCTCATTCACAGGCGGAACACAATTTACCGTACGATACTCCACTTAATGAATGCACTACATTACATTCATTAGGTTCCTGTTGCGATGTACTACCGAACTGCGAGGTGTGCAGTTCAAATTCTATCACTGCTGCAAACGTGTATCTACAAATAAACAGGAGTTTCGTAACGTGTATGTTTTTGTTAAAAAAATCCCCTCTTGCAGTAGACATGTTTGCAGACAGGACCACTGGGTTTAAGGGCCGATGGTTATACAAATAATTGTTTTTTTTGATGTGATGCTTTTTTTATACTCACATAAAAAGTCGTTTAGAATAACATCGGTTCCGAGAGTTCCTGAACCTGTACAGAAAATTGGAATAAAGGTCAACATAAACATAATTTCCTCCCTTTTTAGTACTCATGAAAGCCACACATTGTATGTAGTACCACCACACAGCGAGACCTTCAGAGGTGGTGGTCCAGATTGCTGTTCAGACCGGTACCTCTAATACCCAGTAGCACATCCACTTTCACTGATGCATGCCGGTATTCGTAGTGGCATAGGATCCGCAAGTTCATCAACGCACTGTTGGTCCAGATTGATCCACGCCTGAACGGCGTGGGTCCCTCAGAGTGGTTGGTGAGTGCCGTCGCCCATAAACAGGCCTTTCCAATCTATCCCAGGCATGGTCGATAGGGTTCATGTCTGGAGAACATGCTGGCCACTGTAGTCGAGCAATGTCGTTATCCTGAACGAAGTCATTCATAAGATGTGTATGACGGGGGTACGCATTGTCGTCGAGGAAGACGAATGCCTTGCCAGTATGCGGCCAGTATGGTTGCACTATCGGTCAGAGGATGGCATTCACGTAACGTACAGCTGTTACGGCGCCTTCTACGACCACCAGCGGCGTAGGTCGGCCCCACATAATGCCACCCAAAACATCAGGGAACCTCCACCTTGCTGCACTCGCTGGACAGTGCGTCTAAGGCGTATAGCCTGACCGGGTTGCCTTCAAACACGTCTCCGACCGTTATCAGGTTGAAGGCATATGCGTCACTCATCGGTGAAGAGAACTTGATGCCAATCCTGAGCGGTCACTTCAGCATTTCATTGGGCCCATCGGTACTGCGCTGCATGGTGTCATAGTTGCAAAGTTGGACCTCGTTATAGACGTCGGGTGCGAAGTTGCGCATCATGCAGCCAGTTGCGCACAGTTTGAGTCGTAACATGACGCCCTGTGGCTGCACTGAAATCATTGTTCAACATGGTGGTGTTGCTATCGCGGTTCCGCCGAGCCATAATCCGTAGGTAGCGTTCTTCCACTGCATCCACTTTGGGCGGTCTGAGCGCGGCATATCATCGACATTTCCTGTCTCTCTGCATCTCCTCCATGTCCGAACAACATCGCTTTGGTTCACTACGAGACTCCTGCAGACTTTCCTTGTTGAGAGACCTTCCTGACGCAAGGTAAAAATGCGGACGCGATCGATCTGCGTGGTTGAACTAAAGACAACTCGAGCCGTGTACCTCCTTCCTGGTGGAAAGACTGAAACGGATCCGCTGTCGGACTCCCTCCATCTACTAGGCGCTGCTCAAGCATGGTTGTTTACATCTTTGGGCAGGTTTAGTGACATCTCTGAACAGCAAAAGGGAATGTGTCTGTGATACAAAATCCACAGTCAACGTCTATATTCATTAGTTCTGGGAACCAAGGCGATGAAAAACTCTTTTTGATGTGTTTGTAAACCGATCTTTGTACAATCGTCAGTGAAGGCTCTTTGCCGTTTTCTGTGGAATGTAAACAAGTTTAAAATAATAAATATTTCAAAACACTAGCCTAAAAACAAAATTTGTTGTTGTTACTGCATTAACGTTTTCTACATTGCTTAGATCTGTACATTGGTGCATTTATAATTAAATAATGTTACTGTGAATTTGATTGTCGAATTTGCAAATCACATTAGCCCTTAATGTAATTTTCATATGAGAACCTATTTCGTGATTATATTTTGTATGTCTTTGAAGTTAACAGCGGGGAAATCTTGGGTAACCGAAATAAAATTTCAAGCGATCGATGAAGGTTGGAAGCGATAGCTGTTCAGCAGGAAACTTGAACACTGAAACTAATATCTCCCTTTTTTAGTCGTCAGTCTTTGAAATGCTTTGATGCAGCCCACCACCACTTAGTATCCTGTACCAACCTCATCCTTGCAGAGTACTACTTACCTCTTATGCCCACATTTATTTCTGGATGTATTCCAGTCTCTGTCTTCCACCACAGTTTTTACCCCCCTTTAATCCCTGTCGCCACAACACATGTGCTATCATTCTGTCACTTCTTCTTGTCAATGTTTTCCACATTTTCCTTTATTCGCCCGATCTGCGGACAACCCTCTCATTCTTTATCTTATCAGTCCGCCTGATTTTCAATATGCTTCTAAAGCACTACATCTGTAATGCTTCCTTCTTCTGCTTTTGCGATTTTACATCTGTCTGTGATCCACCAACGTACAATGATGTGCTCCGAATGTACATCCTACCAGATTTCTTCCTCGAATTAAATCCCATTTATGAAACCAGACTTCCGTTGGTAGGAATGCATCTTTGGCCGAGCTAGTATGATTTATATGTCCTCCTTGCTTTGTGGTTTATTTTGCTTCCTAGGTATCAAAAATCTTAATTTTCGTCTACTTCGTGACCATCAGTTTTGATAAGTTTCTCACCACTCTCATGTCTTTTCCCGACTTACTTTTGATGCGTAGTCTGTAGTCATTAGACTGTTCATTCCACTCAACACATCCTCTAAGTCCTCTTTACTTTCACTTAGCATAGTTATGTCGTGAGTGAATCGTACCTTTGATATCCTTTCACCTTGAATTTTAATCCAGCTCTTGAACCGTTCTTTTATTCCGTCATTGCTTCTTCGATAGTTAATTTGAACAGTAAGGGTGACAGAGTGCGTCTAGTCTTACACTCTTTTTATTCTGAGTTCTTTATTCTTGATCTGTCAATCTAACTGTGCTCTCTTTATCCTGATTGCACATCACCCACGTAGAGAGGAAAGAAATTTCTTAGAAAGTACGTTTGAAGCACGGCACTGCGTGGAAGTTAATCATGCCCTGCGAAAAAGGAAAGAATCGAACAGTTTGAGATTTGGTGCCATAGAAGGACGTTGAAAATTACTGCATCCACTAAGATAACAGTAGGTTTTCCGCAGGATCGATAAAGGAAGAAACATACGTGTGTATGTGTGAGATCTTATGGGGCTTAACTACTAAGGTCATCAGTCCCTAAGCTTACACACTACTTAACCTCATTTATCCTAAGGACAAACACACACACCCTCGCAGGAGGACGGACTCGAACCTCCGCCGGGACCAGCCGCACAGCCGCACGGCCGAGCGGCTTTAGGCGCAACAGTCTGGAGCCGCGTGACCGCTATGGTCCCAGGTTCGACTCCTGCCTCCGGAATGGATGTGTGTGATGTCGTTAGGTTGGTTAGGTTTGAGTAGTTCTAAGCTCTAGGGGACTGATGACCTCAGAAGTTAAGTCTCATAGTGCTCAGAGCCATTTGAACCAGCCGCACAGTCCATGACTGCAGCGCCCAGAACTCTCGGCTAATCCCGCGCGGTAGGAAACATATCGAAAGCACTGACAAGAAGAAAGGACTTAAGGATAGAATATGTAGTATGATATTAAGGATAAGTTCCATGGTACTGTAGGGAGCTGCAGAGCGTAGAAATTGTATGGGAAGACAGAGATTCGAATGATTCCAGCAAGCTTTGGCAAGGATGGAGAGTGGTGAGAAGGTGGAGGAAGAAATGCAACAAAAGTTAGAGTGGCAGTAAAACAAGGAGAATACCTATGAAATGGAACTGAAGACATTGAGCAGTTAATGTTACTTGAAATCGCTGTAAATAAATATATTGTAAAATAATGATTCATCTTCATTTGACATATTTGGTAGTGACACAGATATTACAGACGTTGAAAACATAATTCGTCCGATTTTTACTTCAGTTATTCCAAATTCATTGGCCAGAAAAGATTGAAATGGATTCAGCAAGGGAGACAAAGACGAAAGGTCAGGCAGAGAGAGAGAGAGAGAGGGGGGGGGAGGAAGACAGAGAGGGGGAAAGAGGGAGGGTAGTACGAAATATGAATAGGTAGAGAGATACAAAGCAGAAAGTGTGGCAAAACTCGTTACCGACCATTCAGACTTTAGTCAAGAGATCCCTTCGTTATAAAATGGTTTAAATGGCTCTGAGCACTACGGGACTTAACATCTGGGGTCATCAGTCCGTTAGAACTTAGACCTACTTAAACCTAATTAACCTAAAGACAACACACACACCCATTCCCGGGGCAGGATTCAAACCTGCGATCGTAGCGGTCGCGCAGTTCCAGACGGAAGCGCCTAAAACCGCACGGCCACTGCGACCGGCTCCTTCGTTACAGATCGACTTCAGATGGCAGAACGGTGCACAAAAATATCCACAAAAGACTGTGCTGTTACCATTTATAGATAAAGTGGATGTTTGAGTAGAGACAAAAAATCTGCCCCGTATTCGCATCTCCGTTTCTTAACAAATGTCCTCTTCGCGAATTAAGTTGAAAGTCTTGTCTAGTGTATCCTGGATGTCACTGGAGGAGCGCAGGTGCCGTTGTAGGGTAGACAACTGGCTATATTTGTTACTTGTGAGTGGCCTAAGAATGGAAAAGTCTTAGGACAAAAAGGCATATTGAAAAATAGGTAAAGACCGAGATAATCAGTCAATTACGAGTGTTGACTCTAATGGCTGATATGAATCACAGTAAAATTAACATATACCAAAGTTCTCTAAATCTCAAATCAGATTACAAAATGATTCTAACGCTATAGAGAAGTATCAATAAATGTGGAAGACTATGGAGAACGCTCAACAAGATCGGCACATTTCAGTTGCTCACGATATCAAAGTTAATGATACAGGAAGATGCCACGAAGTCAAAACCAAGACAAGTGGATTGGCATAGCAGCTTCTGAGAATGCAGATAGGGCTACCACAATCTGCAACACTTACGTACCTCCAAATCAGGAAGGTTCATCAATCAGGAGCAGACGAGAGCTGGTGACGAGACCCTCTGAACAGCCTGAAGATGAGAACCCAGGCTCTAGGTTCATAATCTCCTCTCCATGCATTGCAAAAATTCTACTTGAATGGGACGATTAAGTGCTGCTGCTAATGAGGAGGACGAGAATATATCTTGCTTAACAGAAAGAAACTGGGGAAAGCAACAGAAACGTTATACTCTTTGCGTACAAAATGTACACTAACAAACACGAGGTTGGTACCAGCCTGGAGCAGTTTTTGGCACAAAGCACAGTGGCGACGCAACGCAATTCGTCTGGCTAACCAAAAGTTTTGAGCAACAACAACCGTCTTTCAGATGCGGGTATCAGCGTTCTGGCGTTACCAGAGTGGTATCATGCATGCTGTCCAGGTGATTCCGTTACGTTTGGGCCTTTGACCTTCATATTGAAAAATCTTAAATGTCAAACCAATTCTCTATGGATGGCTGTGGTGGTACGGCACCCCCTGCTCACACGTAGACCAGAGCGCTGCCTCTGTCCACAATAGGACAAAGCAAGCAGTAGCCTCACTTCGGCCAACACTGCCGTTCTCACTGAGAAGCCTCTCTTAATGAGATTCACTGATTGCCTTCTGCCTGAAACCACAACAGTACTTCACCATTCAAGAGAAAATAAAAGCTTTCTCCCAAGCACACAAGTCCATGACCCACAAATTAATAAGAATGAAGACGTGGAAGAGACTGAAACAACATCGCATAGTTTTACGTGACAGTAACGTAACGGCATAAAATTGCTAAATTTCGGACCCATCTCCATTAGTGTTGCAATTATCTGTCTGCTTCCACTCGTAGTTGGAATTAAATGTCGACTTGTTATAAAATCCGATCTAAGAGCAAAAATTTACAAAAAATCGTTTTATTTTCGAAATATGGACTATGTGCCTAACCTTCGTCAGTAAAAACCCCGGCTACCTAGTAATCAGTGTGGAAATGGTTTAAAACATTGCCATCAGAATGCGCCAGGTGATAGGTTTCACCTGTTCTGAACCTAAATCCGGGCTACGTGCCCGTGCTGTTGTTTGCAGTTTGAGGTTGTATTGTATTCAGATTGTTGTGTTTACTATTGTGGTTTATATGACGGATGAAACAAGAATACGTCGGAAAAGGAGCGAAAGTAGTGTTTCCCAAATAAATGAGAAGCTAAGAGCCGAGGGAAATCCATATGAGAGCAATAATAAAGTTTCTGTACCTCAAAAACAACCTCCACCTGATGAAGTGAGTGTATATAATAACTTTAACGCCTAAGGACTGAGACTTTTTTGAACAACTTAGCTTGATTATGATTTTTCTGTGGCGGTTTAAGCTAACCTATGTTTAGATTATGCAGATCACGTTAGGTTATATTTCACTTGGTTCTTGGCCAGTAGTAGTCCTACTAACTGTCCAGAGTAGCAAACAAACAGGTTATTCTTGGCAGTCAAAAATTATTTAATGCCTCTATTTCCGATGTTTGTTTGTTGTAGGTTTCATCTCGGTGCCACTATCAGTCTATAGATATTGCATTCGAACACAAATTAAATATATCGAATCAGTTCTACGAACTAGGTGATAATGTTAAGCAAAACTACTATTTGATGGGAAACGTAAGTGTATGCAATGTTAGAAGAATGTGTCACGGTTCTTAGGAAGAAACCGAGGAGTATCGCAGACAGGCTACTATTTTTTATACAGTTCCTGATGACAAAGATGGACATTTTCAAGATTGCAAAGAAACCTTTCTGGAAATATAACAAATTGTCAGTTAAAGAGGGGTAACCTCGTTAAAAGCAAACAAAAAAAAAAAGAGTGGTGATGTTACCTACATTGAACTTAGGAGAAATAAAACCAAAGAAAGAAAATGCACAGCTGATAATGTAAATGCACTGTTGAACACATTAAAACTTTCCCCAAAGACGAACGCCATTACCCAGGGTTGAAAGATCCCTTCTGTTTGTAAGACAAGATTTGAATTACAGCAGAATGTGCAAGGTCACTGTTACCTTTTTTCCAAACACAAACATTAGATATTTGTTCTACCCAAACTGAGATTTCGCCGCCCAAGGAAAGATATCTGTACCACAAGTGATCTCCTTAAAAATAAAATGCTGAATAAGTCAACCAATTTACTTTTACGTAAGTAGTTGAATATGTTGATAAATAATTGCCGAGATGGTAGACGTCTGTTGGGACATCTTTCCGTATAAAGCGTACAAGAATGACTACATTCTTTCTACACTCTCCATACCCCATGGGAATAGTGGTTTTTTCTGCGTTAATGTCAATAGGCATTTTTTCCTCCTGAAATAACGTATGCTTGCAACAAAAAAGAAAGAATCCTTTCTATTATTACAATCTGTTTGTTGGTTAACAATACGAACCGCTGACTACCAATCCAATCTGCGGAAACCGCACATCAGTTAGCACCTTTCGTATCCTCAGTATTTGAAGTTCAAATTTTTAATGATTGACTCTGTATATACAAGGTGAATTTGAACATGGGGCTGGTAGCCCAATGTTCAAATCGAAAATGCAATAAGGAAACTGAAAGCCATCCTTGCAGCATAAGGTCAATTTATTTTTAATTTCGAAGAACTCTTCAAAATTTTTTTTGAAACTTATAGGAAACTTCATTAAGTATTCTTGATCTTCTATTAGCAAAGTAGCTATCTTTTCTGAGGCTATGGAAATTCATCGAGCACTGTGTTACAGTCAAAACGTGTCCTATTGTACCTGTAATGAAGCTTTGTGGTATATTTGCGGACAGCTGCCCTTACATCCCCACTTCATCGCATCATGAACCTACAGGATGCCTGTAATGACATTCTGCAATGTTTATGCGACATAAAATAAATTGTGTATGGGTGAATCTCTCTTTCCTTTTGCCTGTACCCATTTAATTTCTAATAACGAGATGCAAATAAATGCACTTGTTGGTCAAAATACCGCTGAAACCTAGTTTATGTAGTGACATCATCGTTACTGTGTTACAAGCAGAGTCTGACCCCATCAACTCATTAGCTTGAACCCACTGCTGACGATGATAATAATAATAATGGCAGGAATGCACGTGACACCATGTCAGCCGACTGCGTCCCCTTTTGCAATACCGCAAACAAAATGTCTGACAAGCGAAACATATTAATACTATACTCTGGCATTTCCATTACATAATTCCGCTAAATACGCTTAGTTAAATTGTGCGAGCTGTTTGTGCAACACACATCGACAGAATTTTGTCGAGACGAGGCCTCTATTTTCATTGTTCGTTTTTCGCTGCACGTCTTGTACTTCGTTTACTACTATTTCACCCATTCAAATTTCTTTTAACCGCAATAGTCAAAACCTAGTCACAGTTTCAGTAACATTCATGTTTCGTCAAGGTAAATTCGATAACGGTACAGGAACAGTTTGGTGCCTCTGTACATGAATGTGGTGATGTATATAAGGAAAAATATTACTTGTAGTAAGTGTTGTAGCACTGCAATTAATAATGGCAGTTGCAAAATACTACCCAAATAATTAAAAGCGTTTCCAATGCCTTGCAATGTGCAGAATTCGATTTTCATACCTCCTGCCTTTCAGTGGCTTTACATCGTATAGCTCTTTAGAAAAAGATGATATGCATGACATCCATCTGAACGTGTGCGCTATTTCAGTACATCCTTGCGGCTGAACTATATTTTTCCAAAGCCGCATTGTTATCTATTACTAAAGCGTGTGAATGAAGTCTTAGGCCAGCATACTTTAATATCCAAATTAATTAAATTATCAGCTGTCATAAAAGGTTGATTTTCCAGCAGACAACATGCAGTTGCCACAAACGTGGAAACATTCAAGAGAATTCTGAAGTTGCATATACGGCATTATTGGGCTTTATTATTGGTATTTAGTCATAGGGAGGACTGAATATAAAAATGTTTAAAATCTTCATGTATTCCTTAATCCTCAGTGAATTTGAGGAAGAATTACAGGTCTGTTGAATGGAGACGACAGTGAGAAAAATTACTACACGATCCGTTGAATGTAAAGGACAGTCTAATAAATACCGAATACGGATTATGAGTAAATAGAAGACGAAAATAATAGGAAGTAGCAGAAAAAAGAACAGCAGAAACTTAATATCATGATTGAAGATGACTAAGTAGATGAAGTTAAGGAATATTTTTTCCTAGGCAGCAAAATAATCCATGACGGATAGATCAAGAAGGCAGACTAGCACTAGGAAAAAGGCCAGGGGAAATCTACTAAAATCAAAAATAAATCTATATTTAAGGAAGAAATTTCTGGGATTGTACATCTGGAGCATGGCATCCTAAAGCAATGATACGTGTACTGTGACAAAATTGGAACAGAAGAGAATAGAAGTACTTCAGACGTGGTGCTACAGTCGGACGTTGAAAATTAGGTGAACTGATAAAGTAGGGAATGTGGAGGTTCTTCATAGATTCAGCGAGGAAAGGAATATATGTGGTGCCTACAAGCCGAGGGGTCCAAGTGACATTTTTGTCAGAATGGAGTATAGTGCAGAAATGGACAGTAAAAAGTCATATTTGTTGATATATCTTAACAAGTGCTGCAACCTATCGTGGTACCCCTAAACAAACTCAGATAATTAGTTAGTCGTATGGAACGCAAGTGGTCCAAGTAGTCACTTGGATCCTTGCTCCACCAAAATAAGTAACGATCATTAGTGACACGTGCTTTTGTCCAATTGATATGTGCCATTGAAACTTAACAGTTGTTTTCTAAAGTGTGTTTTGGTGTTTTCATTAAAACTATGATTTCTGTTTGTTTTGAACAATATGAGTGCAATATGAGTGAGCAACATGACGATTCATCTGAGTAAGGTCAGTAATGTTTCTAGATATTTGTTTCTTTGCTGACTAATAAATATTTTAAAAACTCTTCGGCTACTTTACTTTGAATTTCTTATATGCTGCTTTATTTGGAGACGGACATGATAGTGATGCAGATTCCAATTTTATTCGCAGAAGTGATGATGAAACTACAAGTGAAAGAAATTAAATTGGCATCCCGATACTGAGAGATTAATTTTGTTTTATAGGTCTCTGATAAGAAAAATTCATAAGGAAAAAGGTATTTTACTTTATCTGTGTACTTTGGTTTATTTATAGCTCTAACCTAATATAACTCCTTGCCTAACATAACCCCGACTTCTTACCCTAAACGTAACTCACTTTTCTATCCTTCTTTTTTCCTTTTTATCTGGAATACCAGAAGCTGAAGTGGCTGGGGGAAAACCACCGACGCAAACTGGAAGACGTTAATCGTGATACAATGCATCTACGGGGGCCCTCGAGTACAACCACAATTGTCGCTTTAAGTGCCACGAAAATATTTCACAAGGGCAAAGGCAAGTCATATTTGAGGCATATTGGAACCTAAGTGATTGCTAACTGCAATCGGCCTACATACACAGTGCTGTAGCACTGAATCCTATCAAAAGGCGAAAAGAATTAGCTGTTAGTAGGGGATGTTAGTTACGTACAGCTTTAATGGCTACAGAGTTTGCAGAAATTTTTTTGAGAACCCTTGGTGTATCAAACCAAATAATAAGAAATATTATTCTAAAAAAGAAAGAAATCTAATCAGGTGAGGCTCTGCGAGCCAAAAGAGGTAAAACGGAACTTGCAAACAAAATTTCAGCAGGAAGAGTGGTTGTTATTGAAGAACACATTAGAAGTTTCCCTAAATACTGAAGCCACTACAGCAGAGCAAAAGCTGTCAACAAAGAGTTCCTTAATTCAGACTTAAACCTAACAATTATGTACAAGCTGTACAAAGAGTCATGAGAGGAAAGAGGAAGCGTGCCTGAAACAGAAAGTCACTGTCTAAAAATTGTCAACATAAATTTGAATCTCAGACAAATACCTGTGTCATTCGCAACAAGTTCCAAACGAAAGTTTTGCAGGGCACAGAAGAAGGAAATTAATCTGGCAATGAAACAAAAAAGAATTACACTTGAGAAAGGCTAAAGCTATAAAAGAAATAAGGAACATCGCGCCAAAACAAGGCAAAAGATTCAGCATCATTGTGGTTTTACCTTCAAAGAATGATGCCATCGCCTGCAGTTAAAAACTGCAAAGCATATTACAGGTGACAACTGTGAACATATAACTTAAATGCCCATAGTCTCGAAGAAGGTGCGGGTAACATGTACATGTCGCATGAGGTGCAAGCCAACAGGGTGTGTCGGGAAACAATGAGTTCTCTTCTACAATACATTAAGACCCTCCCAATCTACATAAAACATACTGAGGCATTTGACGACAATTGTGGAGGCCAGAAGAAGAGCCACTGGATGTCAAAATTTTTGTTGTAAGTAGTCACAAACACAGGCGTTGAGATAGTCGTCCAGCATTACTTAGTACCTATCCACTCGTACAATGAATATGGCCGAGATTTTGTGCTCATAGAAGTAAAAAAGAAAGAAAACAATACAGACATGTACATCCCAGGTGACTGGGTGAACCTAGTAGCATCATAAAGCCGGGAGTTTATTGTAACGAAAATGAGAGATGAAGACTTTGTTAATATTGATGCACTGAGCAATGTTTTCCACAAAGAGGTAAAAGGCACCAGAAAAATGCAAATTCTTAAATTTAAGAAGAGTACTTCAGGCAACCTACACTACAAGTATTTGGCAGGATACCTAGAGCAGGATACCTAGCCTGGAAGAAAACGCCACTGGGAAAATACCTACAAAGTTCCCAACCCTACAACCAACAAAGACAAAGCCTACAATGAAACCACAAAAAGGAGAAGACCCGATTGAGCTGCTTCAGTTTGTACCACCCGTTCATCATCCCTTTTATTTGGAGTTAAAAAATGTAGCGGCTTGGGCTCAAGCCCAAGCTCCAAGTCGGCGTGATGAAGAGGCAGAACTAAGTGACGAAGAAGATGAGGCTCTGGACAATGTTTATGAAACTGATGAGGATGAACAAAAACGAAAATTTGTATTTTGTTCCACCTTTTGGATTGTATGTTTTTTGATTGATCTTAATTTTTATGTACTATCAATTTTTAAGGTCTTAAAAATAAATATAAGTGCTTTTATATTTTTTAAATAATTTAAATAATTTATGAAACTGATGAGGATGAATAAAAACGAAAATTTGTATTTTGTTCCACCTTTTGGATTGTATGTTTTTTGATTGATCTTAATTTTTATGTACTATCAATTTTTAAGGTCTTAAAAATAAATATAAGTGCTTTTATATTTTTTAAATAATTTCATTAATGACCCGCATTCAGAAGGCAAGGGATCCAACTGCAGCTGTACAAGAGATCCAAGTGCAGCATGCAAAACACATTGGACTCTCAGTATATAAAAATGTGTTTATATATAATTAAAATAATGTTTTAGTTGCTTTTATGATTAACTATATCCTCGAGACACATGGCATTGTGAACAAAATTACCTAACTCCAAACATGACCAAATGGATTTTTTTAATTTTATCTTCAATTATCGCGAAAGAATGTTTTTTGTACATGGACTTCTGGATTCTAGGTGCTACATATGGAAAACACTGACAAGACGAAGGGGCAGGATGACAGGACATCCGTTAAAACATTAAGGAATGATTTTCATGATCTTGGAGGGACTTGTAGTGGTTCAAAACTGTAGGGGAAGATAGAAACTGGAATACATCCAGCAAAAAACAGGGAGCGTATTTTAAAGAGGTTTTGCACAGGAAGGAATTCTTGGTGGGTCACATCAAATCAGTCAGGTGGCTGATGTCACAAAAAATTTCTTTAAGAATATATTCTTTCTATAAACATTTTGGAAGAAGAAATGAAGAAAATGTGCACTTACAGTATGGTGAACTAAGCAAACTAAATTTTAATAGTCATGTTTTCTCGATTGTGGTTGTTAATGATATGCCTCCAGGTGTTCTGCCGAGTTGTCGTCTGCATTTTATGAACAATCTGAATGAGCACCCAGAACAACACTATTACAATAAATTTTAACGCTGCAGTTTCTGTTCTACCCGTAACATGGAAAGTAGCATTGTTACTTAAGGCACAATTTGTAGATGTGGTTTGGCCTTCTCTTATTTCTTCGTTGATTGTCCTTGGTTGCTACGCTGGCTGAAAAATGGGGTTTCTAGTTCCGACACTGACTACTGTAAATAATGTAGCCGACAGAAACACAGCTGCGTTTCACAGTACTTTATTTTCACTGTTCACAACCCCTCTCCCTCAATAATACACAATTATATGGCCAGTGCACTACTGCTTAACTCGGTAAGCCTCATTAATAGTTTGCAGGCAAAACTCCGCATAATGCTACAATAGTTACTACTGAATATATACCAGCAGTAAAAACCTAACCACAAAGTTCACAGTTCTTGAATAGAAAGATACACATGGAGCTGACACTGCCATTGCTTTTACACAAAGCCTAATTGTTTGACACTTATTCTACACTGAAGTTGAAGCATCGTTGTTTTCTAACCAACACAGGTTTCTCGTCTGAAAGTCGGCTGGGGACTGACTGAATTGCAACCAAAAATCGGGCCCTTACATATCATAAGAATAATAGGTACTGAATTTACCCGTTGTTCGAAGTTAAATTAACAGATATTACAGTTAAAACTTAACTCATACAATTAACTGCATACATCTAAAACTTAGTTCCTTTTAACAGTACCTTCTATTACAAGGTTTTAATGTGAATTATTTGTTTGAGTCATAAAATTAACAGATATTGGTACACAAACAATACTTTTGACAAAACTGTGAATTACTTTGGAATTAAAGAAAGCTGGGTTTGCTAACATGTTTTCGAACAGAGCCAGATAATTACTTTAGGATTATTAGTACTTCGTCTTCCAAATGTTTATAATTAGTGCAAAATTAATATTTGTTTATACGCCAACGACAGAGCTTAAGTTACAAAACAATTAATGATTTCACCCTACAATGAAAGATACTAACTAGGAATAGCCAACTAAATTAGAAAATCAATTACATGCATAAAACTAAACATGAAATAAGATCTGACGTTATGTTCTTTAAAACTGAAGGCCAACCTTTCTCCTTTATGAAAATACAGATTATACTCACCTATGTTAATAGTAATTAGTCAAAAATGTAAAAATGAGTTTTAAGGAGACAGATGGCAAAACAAGAGGGGAAGTAAAAATTATCGCAGCTTGCTTCGTCACAACCACGTAAGCAATATAAATGTTTTGAAGTTCGTATTAAGACTTTTTGAAGGGACCAAATTGCCTCCTGCGTAACTAGCTGATTTCCGTATTATTCAATTCAATTAAAGGAGAAACAAGGAACCGAATGACAATAGACTGCGAAGATATCTATCAAAAACTCGAAATTTTGTATTTTAATTCAGACAGGTATTGGAAACCTCTTGAGCTCGATGTGATGTGAGAGTATAAAAATTTCTGGCCAGTAAAA
Source organism: Schistocerca gregaria (assembly GCF_023897955.1). Classification (NCBI taxonomy): domain Eukaryota; kingdom Metazoa; phylum Arthropoda; class Insecta; order Orthoptera; family Acrididae; genus Schistocerca; species Schistocerca gregaria. The sequence continues at coordinate 354,606,951 of NC_064926.1, forward strand.
TATAACGAGAAACATTCCGCAGTCGTAGTTAAGAAGTAGTTTCATGTAGTAGAGTGTCCAACGACAGTTACTGTGTATTTATATTTAAAAATTGCCTACAGTTTGCTGTTAATAATTACCAAAATTAATCTAGTGGCTGTAGTAACATAATGAATTCGAAAAAGGGCACTTACACATAGTAAGAAAATGTGAACACCTGTCAGACGCAATTAGAAACTATAGCAACTGAACAGATCTTACAATTACAGATGCAAAATAATCTCATGACGCACCAATATGCGAAGCAACAAATTTAGCTGTAAAAGGAAGAAGATACAACTTTAAATGTCATGAAACCACGTCAACAAAAGAATTAGAGCTATATACAACTGATACAAAGCTGAAAGGGCATATGGACTTAATAAAAACAGCTATGAAAGGCAGTACTATCTATCTATAACAATAAAATGAAAACGCTAGACTGACACGTCCACACACAGGCATGTCGTCAGTTACGAATTACTGGCTTCACTCATTAAAAATATTTGGATGACAACAGAAAAGGTGTAAAGTGGCAGCCATAAAACGTGTTGTGAAATTGTATGAAAGAGTGGATAATAGTCTACATAATAGATATTCGACTGAAAAATTACGGAAATTGTACTAAAAAAACCTGAAATAAGGATAAGTTTATTTTAAAATTAGACTTTAAAAACATAATATTGCGAAGGAATAAAAGAACTTAAAAGCTTCAACTGTATTAATTCATCTGCTGAGGAGGGTGGAGATATTTTCCTTTTGTCACGATTTAAAATTTTGTGTACCCTGGGAGAACAATCGGTATTAACGTTTGTTATAGGAAAGTCACTACCCACTCTGACACCCAGGCGTGCTTCATGATTAATATGAATACTTCATCTTTTAAGTTGATGCAAACATAGGATCAGCAGCTTGTCATAAAAAGAAGAAAATAGGAGACTTGAGTCACTTCGTGAAGTGTGCTCGAATGTTGAAGCTCCTGGTGTGAGGTGCAGTGGTTCACTTGGGGTCTCGCAAAAGTTTTAATTTATTGCATGAATTTTCAGTAGTTGGAGCACCGCAGTTTACAGATATTTGCCGGAAATCATGAAGCAACAAAGATGGGTAGCCAAAAAAATTTTTACCCTGGCTGCAAGTTTTGATATTTCCACGTCATCTCCAGGCTCAATATCTTTTTCGATTACAGTATTTGTCTGAATATAACCACATTATACCTCCCTCTAAAAAAAGAAATCTCCAAAAATACGATACAGGCACCGTAACTCATTACAGACCATTTAGGCGTTGCTAATGATATGGGCGGGGTTTATCCGGTAGGGTCAGCTGACATAAGAGTTTCCATGGTATTACAATACAACGCCGTAAGATACCATGAAAATTGCTGGAGATGGAAGAACACGATTTTCAGCTGTTATCGTAAAGGGTTTTGGTATAGCTCGGGTCTCTAAAAAAATGTTCATGTGTGTGTGAAATCTAATGGGTCTTAACTTCTAAGGTCATCAGTCCTTACACTTACACACTACTTAACCTAAATTATCCTAAGGACAAACGCACACACCCATGCCCGAGGGAGGACTCGAACCTCCTCCGAGACCAGCCGAATGGGTCTCTAAAGAGTAAATGTATGTCAAGAATGAAGTAGCAGTTAACCTGTAGGAAGAGTGGAGGAAAAAACATGATAGCAGTCAACAGGAGGAACGTATTATGAATCACTCAAAAATAAAAACACACTCTTTAAGCGAAGTACCTGGCGTTGCCTGACTATGTATTCGTTATAATCTTCTATTGATTTTTCTTCCCCCTCTCTTTGTCTGTCTCCCACTCCCATCGCTCCCTGGCCAGTTCCTCCGTCTCCCCTCTGACCAGATCCCCTATCCACTACTCTCCATCTATGTCCATCTGCTCCTCTCCCCTCTCTGTGTCCTTCCGCTCTTCGCCTCTCTATCCATCTGCTCCTTCCCCTCCCCCGTCCACCTACTCCTTCCACTCCGTCTCCTCCTTCCCCTTTTTCTATCTATCTTGGGCTGCCCTCTCACCGCATACGTCTCCTCCACCCCCTCTCCTCATATTCTTCTAACTCCTCTCTCCCTTCCTCCCCTTCCCTCTGTCTGTTGATCTCTTCCTCCACCTCTCTTTGTGAACCTCACTACCTTTCTGTGTGCAGCTCCTCCTTTATCCTTTCTCTTCATCTACCCTTCGACACCCTCTAGGCGCTAGAGCAGTGCCAAGGCTGAGTTAGTGTTGAAGTTTCTGACAGGTATATTTCTAATGTGCTCAAAAAAATTTGCGTGGGAGTCACCGAGGGAGTGGGAGCCTTACAGGGTTCCCCTGCGTTTTATTTACGCACGCGTTAGTGCTCCACTGCCTCATGATAACGCCACATGAGGGAGAAGAACAGGACGATTGAAAAAAAAGAAGAAGTACACTTTGCTGCTTCAGATTGCTGCTTCAAATTTTTCAACTATTTTTGAACAAAAGATCTGCAGCAAAAAAGGGATTGAAATGTATGAGGGTGTCAGTAGTGTTAAGAGCTGTCACGAACGTGTTTCTGTTGCACAGGATACTCCGAACGGTCGTCTTCGACTGTGAAATAAGTATGAATCAACGTCCCATGGAAGGGGCCACCTCTTAAAGCCTCTTCGTGCCGATTCTGAGCGGTGGTGTTTCTGCTTTCCTTGGCCACTGGTTGATTTCATTGTTGGATGTTGCAGTTCTGACTTCCATCTCAGAGGCGCCTGAAGAAAAGGTGAAACGTAAGAAATGCTGTGACGAACCTTCTCATATGGTGACTCGTCCACGGTGGCGCTGGGCCGTATTGTAATGAAATTTGGTGCAATGATACATAACTAATCCGCCTTACAGCTAACATTGGCTTATGATCTGTGACCTTCCTCGCATTCACCGAAATCTTGCTATCTGCAGGGTCGCCAAACCCACAGCTGCCGTCGCAGGGCGACACGCACTTGCATCATCACGGAGCAAGGTTTTAGGAACCTTTGATCAAATTTCCAACTTGTATGTAGCAAGGGGGAAATTTTCGGTGTTTAGAAATGGCGATCCTTAAACTTGGTGTGCGGTGTACATACGTAAATACATAAATACAAACATACGCACAACGTCCACTTTTACAAGGGGCGTTCAAAAAGAAACGAGCCGGAGGCATAATTATAGGAACCAGTACCTGTATGTTACAACTATTGGCTCTGGCTGTAGAGACACTTGTTACACTGTGACACAAGGCGGTGAATGGGCGTCTCAAAAAATTCTCGGGGCTGCGATGTTAACCAGTTCCGCTCGTACAGCTGGACGTCGTCGTCCGAGGTGAATCACTCAATCCGACCACGGCGGCTGTAGCTTTCACTGTCACTCGGAGGTCCTGCGAAATGAGTGCAGCTGGACGATGTCATCGGTAATGCAGTGTGGTGCTCCAGACCATGCGTCATCGGCTAACGACAGGCGTCCTTCCCTGAAGCGCTTGTTCCATGCCTTGACCCTTGCAAGGGACATGCAGTGTTCACCGTACACTCGTGACATTCGTCGATGAATGTCCGTTCCTCCTGCTCCTTACACTGTCAGAAAACGAACAACACCTCTTTGCTCTTCTGTTCATGACTCCATCTCACTGTTTGCAATGCACTGGCACGATTGATGCATGCTGCTGCTAGCTCTGTACGGTCACGTGACGGGCATGTGTGCTCTCTAGCGACGGGCTGTGAACTTCCACGCTCTGATTGGAATCACACTCCGTTACACAAGACATGGCGTTACCCTCCTGTAACCGGTTTGCGAATTCCAGAATCCAGCTCCTTTCTTTTTGAACGACCCTAATACAATATGCACGAACAGGCAGTGATTATGAAATGTATCCGATTCGAAAGCTTTATAGATGTACTTACACAATATATCATGAAGCTGAAATTATGCACATATCACGCTGGAATTAGCAGTTAGATCCCTTGATTCAGTTAGTAACCAACCTAAATGCAAGTATTTCGACATCGGTTTTGCAGCGTTCCCCGACCTTACACACGCTGTCTGCAGAAGTTGAAAAGTCGTATTAAACAAACTTTCTCTGCCATCAACTTTTAAATAAATCCGTGATATTAGCGACAATAGCTCAAATATCAGAAAAAAGTGTCTCGTTGTTTTCTGTGATTATTAATTTGAGGAAAAGTAAAATAACGTCACGACCATGTTTATCTTCAATTTTCTCATGCACTACTGGACATTAAAACAGTTACACCAAGAACTGCAACATGTGGTCAGGCATTATCCTGCTGAAATGTAGGGTTTCACAGGGCTCGAATGAAGGGTGGAGCCACTGGTCGTAACACATCTGAAATGTAACGTCCACTGTTCAAAGTGTCGTCAATGTAAACAAGAGGTAACCGAGACGTGTAACCAATGGCACCCCATACCATCACGCCGGGTGATACGCCAGTATGGCGATGACGAATAGACGCTTTCAATGTGCGTTCACGACGACGTCGCCAGACACGGATGTGACCATCATAATACTGTAAACAGCACCTGGATTCAGAGGAAACAATGACGGTTTGGCATTCGTGCACCCAGGTTCGTTGTTAATTCTCGCAGGCGCTCCTGCCTATGATGCAGCGTCAAGGGTAACCGCAGCCATGGTCTCCGAGCTGATAGTCCATGCTGCTGCAAAGGTCGTCGAACTGTTCATGCAGATGGGTGTTGTCTTGCAAACGTCCCCATCTGCTGACTCAGGGATCGAGACGTGGCTGCACGATCCGTTACAGGCATGCGGATAAGATGCCTCTCATCTTTACTGCTAGTGATATGAGGCCGTTGGGATCCAGCACGGCGTTCCGTATTACCCTCCTGAACCCACCGATTCCATATTCTGCTAACAGTCTATGTATCTCGACCAACGCCAGCAGCAATGTTGCGATACGATAAACTGCAATCGCGATAGGCTACAATCCGACCTTTACCAAAGTCGGAAACGTGATGGCACGCATTCCTCCTTACTCGAGGCACCACAACCACGTTTCTCCAGGCAACGCCGGTCTACTGCTGTTTGTGTATGAGAAATCGGTTGGAAACTTTCCTCATGTCAGCACGTTATAGGTGTCGCCACCGGTGCCAACATTGTGTAAATGCTCTGAAAAGCTAATCATTTGCATATCAGAGCAGCTTCTTCCTGACGGTTAAATTTCGCGTCCGTAGCACGTCATCTTCGTGGTATAGCAACTTTAATAGCCATTAGTGTAATAATAACGATTAGCTTGAAGTTGTTTGAAGTAGTAACGTTTCAGTTTCCGAATATTTCTTGACTCGGTATCTTATTTGTTCAGAAATGGTAAGCAACAGGCACATCTGTTTCTTAAAGGCAGCAGGTGATCACTTCTGTAATTTGTAAACACCAAGTGCTAAGATACATGAAGTAAAAGTTAATTACAAACTTTCGCTAAGCATTAGCAGTACAGTTGGAACGGAGAATTCCTTATATATAGTACGATCAATGTTCCAATTTGTTATCCAGTATTTATCGTTAGTTACCAGTCTTCTGACTGGTTTGACGCCCGGCCATATTCTTATCTTGTATCGTCTTCTTCATACTTAGAGTTATGTAAAATTGTTAGTGACTTGATCTGTACATTATTTGAACGACTCTTTCCTACTAACGATGTGAAGCGAGTCAGTTTATAGAATATATGTTGTGGTTGGCAGGAGAGCCCACACCGTGTTACTAGAGGAGGCCGAAAGGCATGCGTTTTAGCTCACGCAGGCTGGCGTGAGGTCTGGAACTGGACAAGGAAATTAGAATTTAGAATAACGTACGTAGCTGGTGGAATACTTAACTTTAATCCACTAATGACGAACGTCGTTCTTGACGGTATATAGTTCACAATATGAATAGCAACTGATAATGGGGCCTTGCTAGGTCGTAGCAAATGACGTAGGTGAAGGCTATACTAAACTATCTTCTTGGCAAATGAGAACGTAAGTAGGCAGTGAACCATCGCTAGCAAAGTCGGCTGTACAACTGGGGCGAGTGCTAGGATGTCTCTCTAGACTTGCCGTGCGGCGGCGCTCGGTCTGCAATCACTGATAGTGGCGACACGCGGGTCCGACGTATACTACCGGGCCGCGGCCGATTTAAAGGCTACCACCTAGCAAGTGTGGTGTCTGGCGGTGACACCACAATATGTATACACGATTATTGTTAACATTAATAAATACGTTAATATTCAGTCCTGCTCTTACAACAACACTTAGAAAAAACTGTCAAAAATAGAAACGGGCTACCGATTTTTGCTCCATAGAGTGGCAGTTGCATCACACGTCTTCAATTACATCTTGGATGTATATTAACCTTTGTCTTTGTCTACTGTATTTGACTTCTATAGATCCCTCTTAGTACCATGCCATTATTTCTCTGTTTATCTTAACACATCACCTATCATCCTCTCCCTTCTCCTTCTGCAATTTCCGTACGTTCATTTCTGCGCGCATTCTCTAGAGAATCTCTTCGTGCCTTCATTTACGGGTCCACTTAATTTTCAACATTCTTCTGTAGCAGCATATCTCGAACGCTTAGATCCTCTTTTGATCCGGTTTTCCCACTGGCCTTGATTCACTAGTATACAATGCTCTGCTCCAAACGTACATTCTGAGAAATGTTTTTCTTAGATGAAGGCCTATGTTTCATACCAGCAAACCTCTCTAGGCCAGGAACGCCGTCTTTGGCTGTACTAGTCTGCTTTTTGTCGTCCTTCATTCGTCCGGAACGGATTATTCCGCTTCGAAGGTAGTAGAATTCTTTAACTTCATCTACATGATGAAAGCCAATTCTGATCTTAAGTTCGTCGGTATTCTAGTGTCTGCTACTTCTCATTACTTTTATCTTTCTCCGGTTCCTCTAAATCCTTACTCTGTAATCATTACACTTTTCATTCCATTCAACATGTCCTGCAATTCCTCTTATCACTGATATCCTTTCATCCTCAATTGTAGTCCCACCCTTCTTTGTATTCGTCATAGCCATCTATGTTCTCTTAGTGAACAACAGAGTCGAAGGACTGCACCCATTTATTATACTCTTTTTAAAACCATACAAATCGCTCTTCTTCTTCCAGTCTTATTGTTTCCTCTTGGTTCTATTACATGCTGTATATTACGCATCCTTCCTTATAGCTTACTCCTTTATTCCACAGAGATTTCAACACCTTTCACCATTTCACACTGTCGACAAAAAAGCCTACGAATATGTCCTGGTTTCTCTTAAGTCTTTTCTCCATTCTTTCGTAAAGACGGAACTGCCCATCTGGTGCCTTATCCATTCCTAAAGCCAGACTAGTAATTATCTAGCAAATCAAAATTTTCCATGCATTTTTCTGTATGTTATTCTTGTCAGCATCTTGGACACCTGATAGATGTTAAGCTGACCGGGCGACAATTCTCAAAATTGTATGGTCCTGCTATCTTCGTAACTGTGTGATTTAGGCGGTATTTATTTCATTTAAGTTCCTGTTGTGGGGTCCTGCCCACTCGTCGCTTATAGGGTGCCTGAAGGATACAGCGATCTCGGATAGCTACAGAAAAATTCAAGCAAATCACATCAATAGTTGTTATTTCAATAAAGCAGATTACTTTCAATTACAAAGGTGTTGCAAACGATGGGCGACATGCAAGCAAAGTCCTTTGCTGTACACAAGGTCTATGAAGCAATTGGTATGGACCATACTTTACTGCTATCGTAACGCTCTCTCCTAGGCCGGGTATAACTCTACTAATACTGTACCGCCTAGTATTGTGCGGCCGAGGCTAGCAGAAGAAGCGCTTGTATTCTCTTCTTCTGGAGGCCGCTCCTGCCGTGGTGCGTCCTTGTCAACGGGCTATTGGCTGACGTGGTCTCACAGCCATCTCTACCCTTGCATTCTTCATCTCCGTGCCGTCACTTATCGTTACGCCGCAACATCTGTATTCTTCCCCCCTTGTTCTCCTGCAGTGGGGTGATTGTGTGTTTAGTTACGAATTCAGGCATCTTGGCGACAGAGATAGTAAATGGCCCAAAACTGGCGGGAAGACCGGTTTGGTTTCCCAAATGTTAACGAAAGCCTTTCCCCTGCCCCAGAAAGAGAATATTACTTCGAATTAGTCGACGAGGAGCAATTGCGTGAGGGAGTCAGTAAAACACCGATAGTAAATCATTGGCGCGTTTAAATTTTAAGGAGAGTTTTTCCATATTAGTCTAAAGATATTGTTACTTTGGAAGTGAGAAAGAGGTTCTTGCCTGAAGGAGATGGAAAAACGCTGCACCACAAAGGAGAGAATCATTGGCGTATCCAAATGTAATCCAAAACTTCCTCCCACCACTCAATGAAGAAAGCTTTTCAAACGAGAGAGAAGAGCAGGGCACGAAAGTGATAGAAAAAGGCATTCCCTTGAACTCGCCATGACTGAAGTGTTTGAATCCATCGAATCTCTCCTTTCTCTAAGTGCAACCTAGTGCGACTGAGACAGCCAGTGTGGAGGAGAGAGTGAGACAGAGGACTGCAAAGTCTTAGGCCATGGGATGGTTGGACGTTTTAAGAATATAACGAGCCATACCCCCTCCGTTTAGATGTGAGAGTCACTCGCGAGAGAGTGAGGGCGCAGGCAACGGAGTGAGGCAGAGTTTCAGATGAGGGTGGAAAAGTGAAGGCAGGAGGGAGAGAGCTTCATTGGCCACATTAAGATTTAACGCTGTTTTCTTTCCCCACTCCTAAGAACCGCACAGTGAATTGATTTGCGCAAGAGCATCCGTGGCGGTGACGAAAGAGCGTGGGCGGTGAAGGTCGGTGAGCGTCGAGGGTTGGGCAGCGTTTGACTGCTGCCGTTGTTGGAAATCTTCTGCGGTTCTTAGTAGGAGCGAGCCTATGCGATGGCACGTCGCGTTTCTGACGCTTTCGGTTATGCTGACCTCATTCAGTTAATTCAGAGGCGCGTTTACGGTGGTAATTAGTCTCATGTTGACTTTGGATTCAGCAGAAGTCGGACCAATGGTCCGTTCCTCACTAGGATGTTCCCTCACTCTGTCACCAGTATTTCAATTAGTGGTTAGTAGTTAGCAGAGAAGCGTGTTTCTCAGATATTAAATACTTAATTAGTTATACATAACAATTTCCTTAGTTTCCCCTCCCATGAGTTTATTACCAATATCTTTATAAATCATCATGTTGGGGGGGGGGGGGCAGACCAACCCGCGTAAATATATTATTAACAATTTGTTTTTGTAATTTTGTCTTAGCCTTTTTTGTATGCAGTCAGCTAGCTGATCGTGCTTTAACAAATAAAGATTATTTGTAATTCATGCAAACCTGCCATCACTGGTGCTACAGCAAGCCGCCAGCCTCCTCGAGGTCACCTTCCGCCACCTCTCGCTGGAAATCGTTTACGGTGGCGCAGCATTCGGTACTATATGGGCAGCAATTTGATCAAACATTTCTAAAGCCACGGACAGGGAGGTTGACATCATGGAAACCCAGAAATATAGCATTTCATTTAGAATATCCGGCCAGAGTCTACTTTAAACATATTATATAATCAACAGGCATACATTCGGTTAGTTTTTACCTCCGGTGTGTGTAGTAAAGCATACGTAAGGGTAACCTTTCACTAGTACTTTTAGGTGGGAATTATTTCTTTACCTCTGACAGTGTAATATTTATTCCCTCCTTGCTTCGTCTATCATCTTTTAATTCGCTTCCAGTAAAGAAGAATTCCTTAACTTCGTCTACTGTGTTGTCAGCTATTTTGATGACAATTTTGCCTCAAACCTTATTTATTCTACTCCTCATAACTTTCGTCATTCTTCCATTTACTTTGAATCCACAAACTGTACTCATTATGCTGTTAATTCCATTCACAGGACTAGGATCCACTTTGATTGCACGAAGGAATGTGATTAACCTGTCTTATCATTGATGTACATTCACCTGAATTTTTTTTATTTCTCTCATTGATTCTTCGGGCTATAGACATAATAGTATGAGTGAAAGAATGTATTTATGCCTTACACACATTTAGGTCTCTATTCTTACCGTCCGTTCTTTGTTTCTGTATACATTGTACGTTAATCGCTTTCTCCTATAGGTAATTTTAACTTTTCTCAGAATTTTTCGACTTGGACCACTATACATTGTTGAATGCTTTCCCTAGGTCAAGAAATTTTATGACAGTGTTTTGCTACCATTAAAATGTGTAATGCAACAGTTGATTCACTGGGAATATTAACCTTCCGTTCCTTTTTGTATTATTCTTGTGAGGAAATACGATGCATGAGCTGTTAAACAGCATTTGTCACAGTTTTCGCACTTATGTGCCTTTGCTGTCTTCTGGATTGTGTGGGTGATATTTTTCCGAAAGTCTCTCGCAATGTCTCCAGTCTATAGATTCCTCCTTGTGTCCCAACTATTTCGTAAATCCCACCCTGTGACAACCATTCTTCTACCATTACCCTGGAGAGACTTCGCTTTCGCTTCCCTGCATATCCTGTTTATTTAATTCCTAAGTGAGTGATATTACTTTCCTTGAACATTTATTATTTCTTTGTTTGGCATTAAATGAAGTGTTATTTCTGTTACACGAGGTTTGTTTGTAATTTCCTACCTTTTGCCTATGTTCTTCCATTTAGCTTGTGTTAATGGGATTTTCAGTTATGCCTTCAACTGAACCTCCAAAGATTTTCAAACTGATCTCGCCGTTCCTTAGTACATTGATAGCCCATTTATTTCAACGAATTGAATTACATCAGGTGTTCCTTCTAAGAGACGTCACGCGAAATTTTCCAGGTGCTTCGGCAGACAGCTGCAACTTCGTTTTAGCAATGCGTAACTGGAGTCAGTCCAAACAAATACTGCTTATTACATCTTTCATGCGACGCTCATTGTCGACCGAGAGCATTGGCTTGTTTCTCTTTACAAACAAAATTATTTTCGAAGTGGAATTTTACGTGCACCTTCGAAAGAGCGGCCCCAGTTTATTCTACTGTGATATTTCTTTTATCTGTATGTATAACGAAGAACTAATAAATAGAAAGAATAATCAATACTCTATCAGCGACTGAGAAGCGCTGCTGTATGGCAATAGCAATCAGAAGGAGGAAAGGCGCTGTTCATACATATCGATAGCAAAAATATCTCAGTACACTAATTTCAGAACGTTATATCGAATGGACACGAAAAACTCGGCATTTCTATAATTTGGTGCTTTCCGTCAATCTCGGCTTGACAGTGTAGCACTCGTGAGGGGTAGTAATTTAGGGTTGATTCCGGCTACACCATGCTGGAACGATTTTGTAATCATCTGCAGGAACACCAGAGAAAATGCGCGTGACTGCTCTTAGGATTGATATCTTCTACATTAAAACACGAGTGCTCATTTGGAACAATGAGAAGAAGCGTTTCAAGTGAATCAGGCTTTCAGTATACATAATTATTTGATTTTTTTCTACGTTAGTAATCTGTTGTCAGATTACTTCAGCACTGTGTTGTTTCGCAATTCGGCTAACTGTTTTATTGACAGTTCTCACATATTTTGTTATTTCGCAACGTCCTTACTGAGTGTGTGACGAAAAGTGTGGTATGAGACCAAAAAAACAAAAGTAAAATGCTTGATTTTTTATTTCTGCATATGGCTTTACATATATAATAGCATTAAAATACTCGAAGGAACGAAAGGTGCGCTGCTACGAAGTCATTTGAAGGAAATTATGTTTTGCTTCCACAACAATGAATTAGCATGTGATTCTGCATATTGTGACATGTGTATTTATCTGCAAAGTGATCTGTTAGCATTTTTCTTCATGACGGATTAACAATCTGCTTCCGGGTATCGTGTTCACTTAAGACTCCGGTATACTGAGGATTCCGGTTCCCTTAGGACAAATGAACAGGAAGATGGAGATAATTGCATAACTTCCTAATATTACTCGGAATAATAGCTATTATTCTTTAAGTGATTTAACATAACGGTACCGAGTTTTAGGTGTGTAAAACGATTATCTACCGAAAAGACGAACATCATCTTGATACCACTCATCCACTGCAATAGCGAGTGGCGTAAGTTTCACAATTTATCCTTCGTGCCTCTTCACCGGTAGTTAAATAAAGATTAATACAGGGCAAATATTATGGGGCACTATGCGTCTAAAGCAGGCGCGAAAATCGTATTCACCATCGCCTGTCACATAAACACTTGTAGACTTACAAAGGCATTGAAATCTACGATTGAATAAAGCGTCGAGTATCACCTAAATTGGCTCCCTTAATAGGCCGTCATTCACGTCGCCACATGTCAACACCGGACACATTATTCAACAATCCCTCTGAGAACGCCCTTCTGTAGTGTTTGAAGAGCACAAATAAAAATGAAGCGGTGAAAACCATTTTCTGGTTCGGCGAAATAACGTATGAAGGGGCCCCGATAGCGGAACGGCCATTTCGCCAGCCCCGCGACCATTAGCGGTCCGAGCACCGCAATAAAAATATAATAGCCGGCTGGCCTCGCCGCCTGTGCCCGCATCTGTTCCGGCGCAGGTGGTCCGCGGGGCGTGCTGCGCTGCGGGTGGCCGACGCAGTAGGGGCTCCGACTGCCGCAAGACCGATTCGCCACTGCCGCTAAAACGCTGCCTGCTCGCACATTCTGTTTCAGTTTCCAATTAACCCCGTCTCCATTGTTTGCTTTGATTCTTTGTACGCTGTTCCACCTCACCCCCCCCCCCCCTAATGTAGCGAAAGACACCGCCGAAATTCGCGTCCTTTACACATGGAAATACGTATTCCACTTTGCAGTTCTCTTTGCGCATTCAGTTTACGTATTTTACGCTGCTTAAACATATCTCTCCTTTGTGTAGGTAATGATTACCCAACATGCCACTATTTTTGTGATATTCGGTCCGAAGACTATTTCCTTGCACCTCACCATGTTTGTCTATCCTTCCATGTTGAATCTAAAGACCGCGAACTGGATATTCTGGAAGAGATAAAGATCTATATGCATCTATCATATAGTCCGCTTACAGTAGTTAACAGACAGCTGCACTCGAATCGACAATTTGTTTTTGATATTTTTGACTACATATTGGTTACGTAATTTTTAGAACAGGAACCCCTCTCTAGATGTCTTTATTTTTTTACTGTTCTAATGTACAAGGCGCATCAAAAAGAATTATCCAATTTGGCATCTCTGTATTTCTGAAACTAATAAACATATGCAATGAACTTTGTTTCCTGATGAACGGCAAACTCAAAACGTTTTTTGATATCTTATCATAGGTGTTCAATTTGCCGCTCTTGAGACGCACGGCGTATGTCAATGCGGTATTGAAATCCTCCCTACACTGCAGCGAACATGTCTTGAGTTACAGCTTTTACAGCTACTGTTCTGCGATGTCTCAGTTCATTCATTGTTGTTGGCAGGGAGACATATAATAAGAGTCTTAAAAAAAAAAAAAAAACAACACAGGAATAATCACGTACAGTAAGGTCCCGTGACCTTGCAGGCTAGTGATGTAAAGCTCAATCCTTTGCTCCAGTGCGAACGATCCATCGTTCAGTAGTCCTTTGAATGATAAGTCTCAATACTTCTAGATCCAATGTGGCGGTGGTAAATGAAGGCGTTCGAATCAGTCTCCAACTGTGGTAAAACAAATTTCTCGTCCATATCGAGATATGTGCTCCCTGTAACAGTGTTCCCGTCAAAGAAAAATGGACCATACACCTTTTCCCGCGAAACTGCTCCAAACGTATTAAATTTTGAACGGCCCCTCTCATGCTGTAGTTGTTCCATACCACCTTTTTTCACATTATGACGGTTCACCTTCCCATTTAAATGGAATGTTGCCTCTCCACTAAACACTAAGCGTGGAAGAAAACTGTCATCCTCCATCTTGCCAAGGACGAAATTAGAGAACTCAACAGGGTTTCGTTTATCACTTTGACGAAGACCTTACTGTAGCTGAATTTTGTTTGGTTTTATGTGTAAACGTCGACGCAGCACACGTCAGACGGACACCGGAAGCATGTTGAGCTGTCGAGCTGCACGGCGAACGGGTTTCTGCGGACTGTTTCTGAAACTATGACGGACGTGTTCAAAGTGTGCCAGACACTCGAGGACGGCCCGGCGATTTGCCTTTTCGAAAACAACCTGTTTCTCGGAATTGTTCATGCCATCGGCTAATGCTCTGTGCTTTAAGAGGATGCACACAATACCTAGCACGAAAGTCACGCTGACCAGTTATCACTGACCCACAATGCGCAAAATGCAGGGCACAAAACGTTTTCTATTGTCCCGACACCATTTCTATTAGAAATGGACGCACACTACTGCTACCAAGTGGGAGCCATATAAAACTCGAGAATTTGTTCTTTCTAACAGCACGTTGTTCATGCACATATCTTAAATAACATAGTAGTTATGATTCTTTTATCCTATGTATCTTTTTGATACACCCTGTATTTTGAATGTGACTAAATCTGCACGTTTCTAGACGTCATGTTCTTCCTGTTGTCTGACACGCAACTTGATTATTAACAATTTTTATAATACCTGTCATTCCGCACAGTACATGTACAAGGACACCAAACCAGATGTAATCATTAAATACTACTTTAAAGGTCTTCGTGTCCCACTTTATTATGTCTTACGTATATGTTTATTTCACAAACGTCCGACATTTTTTTAAAAAGGTCATTGTACTTACGTAAAATAAAATTGTCTCTGGTTTTTAGTTGTACTACATAGGCGCTCAGAAGCCAACAGTAAGTCTATATTTATTTAGTTGTGTTTTTTATCTGGCTTGTAAGTTTGAACTTTTATTACTATAAAATGAGTACATTCCATTATTTAAATTTTTTCTTATTTTACTAATGTAAGTTTTGGTTAAAAACAGTCTTGGTGGCAATGTCAGTTTTTTTTTATTTTTCGCCTTATTTAGGCATCTTCAGGTTATCTAAATACAAATTGCAACCAAGAATGTTTCTAACATATACTGTTAAGCACTGGTTTCCTGTATGCCATACATGGATTGGAAGAATTTCTTTACTAATGTAAAACTGTCTCAACGCCTTTATGTCTGCTATACTGGCGCTTAAGCCACCAATCAATTATCTGTATGTTATATATTGTCGTTTGGATCTTTCCGGTTATTTGGTTCAACGTATTTTTAACAATTGTAGGACGTTGTCACTTGACATTGTATAACACTACTAAAGACAACCTATCGCCACCCGTCCGTAGAATTTTGTTTCGTGGTGCGGTTATCGCTGTGGAACCGTCAGCCTGCCTCTGACAGTTATGTGTGTAACATACATCTTCAGTTCATCTACACAGTTGGATACATCTGTTACGTGTCTTTTAGTTGTAGCTTATCGATATTTTTGAGATGCGCCGTGTTAATAAGTTGATTTTGTTTCATGATTATGTATCTTCTTATAGGTTATCCA
The DNA here is from genome assembly GCF_023897955.1 of Schistocerca gregaria. NCBI lineage: Eukaryota > Metazoa > Arthropoda > Insecta > Orthoptera > Acrididae > Schistocerca > Schistocerca gregaria. Next base: position 354,622,427 of record NC_064926.1, read on the forward strand.
GAAACACGTAATGTGTAAGTAGGCTGTTTAGGTTTTTATATTGGTAACGCCACGTGGCGCTCTGTATAAAAATCACTGGCTGTGCTGTGTGCAGTCTGTGGCTAGTTTGCATTGTTGTCTGCCATTGTAGTGTTGGGCTGTTGGCTGTTAACAGCGCGTAGCGTTGCGCAGTTGGAGGTGAGCCGCCAGCAGTGGTGGATGTGAGGAGAGAAATTTGTAAGACTGGATGTCATGAACTGCTATATTTATTATGACTTTTGAACACTATTGAGGTAAATACATTGTTTGTTCTCTATCGAAATCTTTCATTTGCTAACTATGCCTATCACTAGTTAGTTCCTTCAGTAGTTTGAATCTTTTATTTAGCTGGCAGTAGTGGCGGTCGCTGTATTGGAGTAGTTCGAGTAACGACGATTTTTGTGAGGTAAGTGATTTGTGAAACGTATAGGTTAATTTAGTCAGGGCCATTCTCTTGTAGGGATTACTGAAAGTCAGATTGCGTTGCGCTAAAAAAAAAAATATTGTGTGTCAGTTTAAGCACAGTCTTGTACAATTGTTCTAAGGGGACGTTTCATAAATGTTATAGTCTTTCATTCACCAGCTCTTAATGTTTTTCAGTGATATATTCAGCATTTGTGCAGTACCGTTTCAATTATATCTGTGGAATACTAAAATGTAGACTTTCACGACCGGAAATATCATGTCCATTATAATTATCCGGGCTGTTATGCCGTGGGCGGTTGATGAATTCTGTGTTAATGGATGCCGGTGTTAAAGAAGATGTGTACCACCCGTCCACTACTGGGTGATGGCAACGGCGATCGACGGCGACGGACAGCGGCCAATTGCACTGACGTTTTCAAAACACGTGACGTCACGCCGCGGCGTGGGAGCGCGCGGATACGGAATTTAGGGGCAGTCAGTAGCGAGCCAGTGGGTGTGTTGGACCTTTCATCGAGCTACGGACCCTCTTGAAGATGTCTCCCGCAGTCGGAGACGAAACATTGGGAATTGGCACAGAATTCATCAACCGACCACGACATAACATCCCGGATAATTATAATGGATATCCTGTGGAAGTCTTTCACAATATTCTGGGATATTTCAGAAAGGAGAATATTATTAGCCGATACATTTTATAACTGGTCTTTACATAGTTACACTTCTTTGTTGACGGGCGTATCTTTGGGCGAGCTCTGTAATTCAAGTATCTGTGATCCACGCTGACTAATGTAAATGACGTGTGACGACAGCTTCCCGTCGGGTAGACAGTTCGCCGTGTGCAAGTCTATCGATTAGAAGCCACTTCGGCGACTTGCACATCGGTGGGGATGAAATGGTGAAGAACAGGACAACACAATACCCAGTCCCTGAGCAGAGAAAATCTCCGACCCAGTCGGGAATCAAACCTTGGCACTTAGGATTGACATTCTGTCACGCTGATCACTCAGCTGCCGGGGACGGACACGCTGACTAATGAAAAATGAGAAGTGTCGAAAGGAGTGCATCAGCGAATAATAAACGTTAATAGGACTTTATTTAGTCTGAAAAGTTTATTAAAGTCACCTTTAATGTCACAGAAAACGAGATTCAGCTCTAAGTAACATTAGTATAGTAGGTACTTTTATATGGTAGTGAAAGCTGGGCAACATCAGCAACAACTGACGAAGCGTGCCTTCGAGAGGAAGATACCTCGAACGATCTTTGGACCCGTGTACAACACCATGGAAAGTAAACGGGAGCAGAGAACGAAAGAAGTGCTGTAGCAGCGGATTGTAAAGCCTCAGATTGGCTAAATATTAGGGCAAATGAGACTAACGTGGGTTGGCTTCATCTCTGGAGCAGACGGTTCCCTTCCTAACCTTCTCCTGCATTCTTACCCAAAAGGGAAAGACACGATTGAAAGATGGAGTATGAAGAATCCCTGGACAAGCAGAAGTGACAGTGGTGGAATATGAATCTAGAGACCAGCAATAACAGACTATCATCTGCGGCTCATATCTCCTGCGTGGTCACTGACGGAGTTGTCTTTCTATTGCCCTTTTTGAAATATCTAACTCTATAAACTATTTGTAGTCTGTAGTTTTCGTATTTCCCATCTGCAGTATGGCTTCAAAATATGGATACAAAATATAATTAATGTAATGAAGAGTAATGAATTTTCGTGAATACTTTTTTTCTTAGTAACGGTGAGTTGCTGGTACATTGATAACCAGTGTAACCACCAGACTGTTTAATGCAAGCAGGCAAACGTTCACGCATTGTGCTGTGTTGTACAGATGCCGAATGTCAGTTTATGGGATGGAGATCCACACCTATTGCACTTAGTCGGTCAATACAGAGAGCTCTGATGCTGTTTGTGAATGACACAGGAGTTATCCGATGATGTCCCATGGGTGCTCGAGTGTAGAACATATGGTGACTGAGCAGGCTAAGGCAATATGTCGACACTCTGAAGAGTAATTCGGGTTACAACAGCAGGCGTTATGCTGTTGGAAAACACGGCCTGGAATAATGTTAGAGAATGCCAGCACGGTAGGTCGAATCACAAGACTTAAGTACAGTCTTGCAGTCAGAGTGTGTGGGATAATCAAAGTGAACCCCAGACCATAATCCGAGGAGTCGGGCGAATGTGTCTAGCACGTAGACATGTTGCTTGCGGGCCCTCAGCCGACCTCCTTCTTACCGAAGCACTGTATCACTGGTGCCGATACAGAATCAGATTACATTGGAAAACACAACAGATCTCCACCCAGCCCTCCGATGATCTCTCGCTTGACACCGCTGAAGTCATAGATGATGATGGCTTGGGGTCAGTGGAATGCACGCTATGGGAAGTCTGATTCGGACCTGTCCGTGAAGTAACCGATATGTTACAATTAGTTCAGAATGATCAACGGCGTGAGGATGCAGAAAGCAATGGAAACCAAAGCGTTATAGACTCATAATGTATGTCCACAGGACATACAACCACTACCATGGTCATGCCTTAGCAAAAGATCTTGCTGAAAACCCCAGGTAATACTGGTCTTACGTAAAATCGGTAAGCGGGTCGAAGGCTTTCGTCCAGTTACTCACTGATCAGTCGGACCTGGTAACGGAAGACATCAAAACGAAAGCTGAAATTTTAAATTTAGCGTTTGAGATATCTTTCACGCAGGAAGATCGTACAAATATACCGCCATTTGAGACTCGTACAGATTCCCGTATGGATAGAAGTCCCTGGGGCTGTGAAGCAGCTGAATAGGTTGAAAATAAATAAAATGCCATGTCCTGATGGAATTCCAATTCGGTTCTACAGAGAGTACTCTACTGCATTGGCTCCTTACTTACCTTGCATTAATCGCGAATCTCTTGCCCAACGTAAAGTCCCGAGCGACTGGAAAAAAGCGAAGGTGACGTTTTTATACAAGAAGGGTAGAAGGACGGATCCTAAAAATTACAGACCAAATCCTTAACATCAGTTTGTTGCACGATTCTCGAACATATTCTCAGTTCGAATATAATGAATTTCCTTGAGACAGAGAAGTTGATGTCGATGCATCAGCACGGCTTTAGAAAGCACCGCTCCTGCGAAACGCAACTAGCCCTTTTTGCACATGATATCTTGAGAGCCATGGATGAAGGGTATCAGACGGATGCCATATTCCTTCCGGAAGGCGTTTGATCAGACGGATGCCAGTTCCTTGACTTCTGGAAAGCGTTTGACTCGGTGCCCCACTGCAGAGTCCTAACTAAGGTACGAGCATATGGTATTGGTTCCCAAATATGTGAGTGGCTCGAAGACTTCTTAATTAATAGAACCCAGTACGTTGTCCTCGATGGTGAGTGTTCATTGGAGGTCAGGGTCATCGTCTGGAGTGCCCCAGGCAAGTGTGGAAGCTCCGCTGTTGTTTTCTATCTACATAAATGATCTTTTGGATAGGGTGGATAGCAATGTGCGGCTGTTTGCTGATGATGCTGTGCTGTACAGGAAGGTGTCGTCGTTGAGTGACTGTAGGAGGATACACGATGACTTGGACAAGATTTGTGACTGGTGTAAAGAATGTCACCTAACTCTAAATATAGATAAATGTAAATTAATGCAGATGAATAGAAAAAGAATCCCATAATGTTTGAATACTCCATTATCAGCGTAGCGCTTAACACAGTCACGTCGATTAAATATTTTGGCGTAACATTGCAGAGCGATATGAAGTGGGACAAGCATGTAATGGCAGTTGTGGGAAAGGGGGATGGTCGTCTTCGGTACATTGGTGGAATTTTGGGAAGATGTGGTTCATCTATAAAGGAGACCGCTTGTAAAACGCTAATACGACCTATTCTTGAGCACTACTCGAGTGTTTTGGATCCCTATCAGATCGGATTGTGGGAGGACATAGAAGCAAATCAGAGGCGGGCTGCTAGATTTGTTAATGGTAGGTTTGATCATCACGCGAGTGTTACGGAAATGCTTTAGGAACTTGGGTGCGAGTCTGTGGAGAAAAGGAGGCGTTATTTTGGTGAATCGCTACTGAGGAAATTTAGAGAACCAGCATTTGAGGCTGACTGCAGTACAATTTTACTGCTGCCAAATTATATTTCGCGCAAAGACCACAAAGATGGGATAAGAGAATTAGGGCACGTACAGAGGCATATAGGCAGTCATTCTCCCATTGTTCTGTTTGGGAGTAAACAGGGAGAGAAGATGCTAGTTGTGGTACTAGGTACCCTCCGCCACGCACCGCATGGTGGATTGCGGAATATGTATGTAGATGTAGATGTAGATGTAGATATGTGACCCGCAATTGAAAAAGTGTCATGATGTCAAAAGACACCGGAATGCTCCCCCATTCGGGTCTCCGGGAGGGGACTGCCAAAGGGGAGATGACAGAGAGAGATTGAATAAAAAAGGATAACGTTCTACGCGGCGAGGCGCGGAATACCAGAAGTTCGAACGTGATAGGGACCTAGAAAATCTGAAAAGGGAAATGCAGAGGCTCCATTGTAGATATAGTAAGAGTCAGTGAAGTGAAATAGAAATAAGACAAAGATTATTGATCCGATGAATGAAGGCTAATATCAACAACAGCAGGTCCTGTTTCTGGCTGAGCCAGATGCAGGTGCCTGCCCTGTTTCAGAGGATTATTCTCAGGCTTCAAGGTCCGGGCAATCGCAGAGCGTCGGCTTGTTGGTAGGTGGGAGCTCCAACGTTAGGCGAGTAATGGGGCCCCTTAGGGATATGGCGGGTAATGAGGGGAAGAAATCCAGTGTGCACTCCGGTGCATTCCGGGTGGAGTCATTCCTAATGTGGAAAGGGTCCGTCCGGATTCCATGAAGAGCACATGGTGCAGCCAGGTGCAGGTGGTGGCACATGTCGGCACTAATGACGTGTGTCGCTTTGGATCTGAGGAAATTCTCTCTGGATTCCAGCGACTATCTGATTTGGTGAATGCTGCCGGTCTTGCTTACGAGATGAAGGCAGAGCTCACCATCTGCGGCATCGTTTACAGAACCGACTGCGGACATTTGGTGCAGAGACGGGTGGAGGATCTGAATCAGACGCTCAGACGGTTTTGTGACCGTGTTGGCTGCAGATTCCTTGACTTGCGCCATAGGTTCGTGGGGTTCCGGCCTCCGCTGAATAGGTCAGGAATTCACTACACTCAGCTGGCTGCTACACGGGTAGCGGAGGCTGTGTGGCGTGGACTGGGAGGTTTTTTAGGTTAGAAGGCCTCCAGAAAGTACGGGGTGGGCTGCAATCTCAAAGGGTGCTAGGCAAATACAGGACGTGCATGGATCAAGGAACAGTCGGAACTGTAGTTGTAAATTGTTATAGTTGTGCTGGGGAAGTCCCTGAGCTTCAAGCGCTAATAGAAAGCACAGAAGCTGAAATCGTTATAGGTACAGAAAGCTGGCTAAAGCCTGAAATAAGTTTTGCAGAAATTTTTACGAAGTCTCAGATGGTGTTCAGGAAAGATAGATTAGGAAGAATTGGTGGTGGAGGGTTTGCGTCTGTCAGTAGTGGTTTATCTTGTAGTGAAGTCGAAGAAGATACTCCGTGCGATTTGGTATGAGTGGAGGTTATACTTAACAGTCGAACTAAGTTAATAATTGGCTCCTTCTACCGACACCCAGACTCCGATGATATAGTTGCTGAACAGTTCAGAGAAAATTTGAGTCTCGTAACAGATAAATATCCCACTCGTATGATTATAGTTGGTGGGGACTTCAATCTTCCCTCGATATGTTGGCAAAAATGCTTGTTCAAAACCGGCGGTAGGCAGAAAACATATTCCGAGATTGTCCTAAATGCTTTCTCCGAAAATTATTTCGAGCAGTTAGTCCACGAACCCACGCGAATTGTAAATGGTTGCGAAAACACACTTGACCTCTTAGCTACGAACAATCCAGAGCTAATAGAGAGCATCATGACTGATACAGGGATTAGTGATCACAAGATCGTTATAGCCAGGCTCAATACCGTTTCTTCTAAATCCACCAGAAACAGACGTAAAATAATTTTATTTAAAAACCGGATAAAGTGTCACTAGAAGCCTTCCTAAGAGACAATCTTTATTCCTTCTGAACTGACTGCGCAAATGTAGACGAGACGTGGCTCAAATTCAAAGATATAGTAGCAACAGCAATTGAGAGATTCATACCTAATAAATAGGTAAGAGATGGAACTGATCCCCCATGGTACACAAAACAGGTCCGAACGCTGTTGCAGAGGCAACGGAAAAAGCATGCGAAGTTTAGAAGAACGCGAAATCCCGAAGATTGGCTATAATGTAGAGACGCGCGAAATTTCGCACGCACTTCAGTGCGAGATGCCTTTAATAGGTTCCACAACGAAATATTGTCTCGAAATTTGGTAGAAAATCTGAAGAAATTCTGGTCGTATGTGAAGTACACAAGCGGCAAGCCGCAGTCAATACCTTCGCTGCGCAGTGCCGACGGTACTGTTACAGACGACTATGCCGCTAAAGCGGAGATATTGAACGCAGTTTTCCGAAATTCCTTCACCAGTAAAGACGAATGGAATATTCCAGAATTTGAAACACGTAAAGCTGATAGCATACGTTCCTTAGAAGTAGATACCTTAGGGGTTGCGAAGCAACTCAAATCGCTTGATATGGGCAAGTCTTCAGGTCCAGATTGTATACCGATTAGGTTCCTTTCAGATTACGCTGATACAATAGCTCCCTACTTAGCAATCATATACAACCGCTCGCTCGCCGATAGATCTGTACCTAGAGATTGGAAAATTGCGCAGGTCGCACCAGTGTTTGAGAAGGGTAGTAGGAGTAATCCATCGAACTACAGACCTATATCATTGACGCCGGTTTGCAGTAGGGTTTTGGAGCATATACTGTATTCAAACCTCGCAGATAACGATATATTGATACGTAATCAGCATGGTTTCAGAAAGCATCGTTCTTGTGCAACGCAGCTGGCTCTTTATTCGCACGAAGTAATGGCCGCTATCGACAGGGGATCTCAAGTTGATTCCGTATGTCTGGATTTCCGGAAGGGTTTTTCCACCGTTCCTCACAAGCGACTTCTAATCAAGCTGCGGGCCTATGGGGTATCGTCTCAGTTGTGCGACTGGATTCGTGATTTCCTGTCAGGAAGGTCGCAGTTCGTAGTAATAGACGGCAAATCATCGAGTAAAACTGAAGTGGTATCAGGTGTTCCCCAGGGAAGCGTCCTGGGATCTCTGCTGTTCCTGATCTATGAAAATGACTTGGGTGACAATCTGAGCAGTTCTCTTTGGTTGTTCGCAGATGATGCTATAATTTACCGTCTAGTAAGGTCATCCGAAGACCAGTATCAGTTGCAAAGTGATTTAGAAAAGATTGATGTACGGTGTGGCAGGTGGCAGTTGACGCTAAATAACGAAAAGTGTGAGGTGATCCACGTGAGTTCCAAAAGAAACCCGTTGAAATTCAATTACTCGATAAATAGTACAATTCTCAAGGCTGTCAATTCAACTAAGTACCTGGCTGATAAAATTACGAACAACTTCAATTGGAAGGACCACATAGGTGATATTGTGGGGAAAGTGAGCCAATGGTTGCGTTTCATTGGCAGGACACTTAGAAGATGCAACAAGTCCACTAAAGAGAGATCTTCCACTACGCTCGTTCACCCTCTGTTAGAATATTGCTACGTCGTGTGGGATCCTTACCATGTGGGATTGACAGAGGAAATCGAAAGGGTGCAAAAAAGGGCAGCTCCTTTTGTGTTATCACGTATAAGGGATGAGAGTGTGGCAGATATGGTACGCGAGTTGGGATGGAAGTCATTAAAGCAAAGACGTTTTTCGTCGCGGCGATATCTATTTACGAAAATTCAGTCACCAACTTTCTCTTCCGAATGCGAAAGTACTTTGTTGTTCCCAACCTACATAGGTAGGAATGATCATCAGAATAAAATAAGAGAAATCTGAGCTCTAACAGGAAGGTTTAGGTGTACGTTTTTCCCGTGCGCTGTTCGGAAGTGGAATGCCAAGCACTTAAATGTGAATTGTAGAGTAATCATGTAGATGTAGATGTAGATGTTGAAAATGGTAAAGCGGGAGTAGGTTCGCTGGGAATAGAAAGGTAGGGCAGAGAGTGTGTTACTGTGAATTGTTCAATAATGAGGTTGTTCTTGTCGGTATAGACAGCAGATAAACACCGACAACGATAGTTTACGTTTACCTGCCGAAGTCGCAAGCTGAAGATGAAGGGAAAGTATATGAGGGTATTGAAAGGGTAATACAGTACGTAAAGCAAGATGAAAATCTAATAGTCATGGGGGGAAAGGAGTGCAGTTGTAGGGGAAGTAGTAGATGAAGTATTGCAGGAGAATATGGTCTTGGGACAATGAATGAGAAAGAAGAAAGACTAAATGAGTTCTCTAGCAAATTTCAGGTAGTACAATTGAATACTCTGTTCAAGAAGCACAAAAGGAGGAGGTGTATTTGGGAAAGGCTGGTTGATACGGGAAGATTTCAATTAGATTACATCATTGTCAGACAGAGATTCCAAAATCAGACACTGACATCGACGAACTAGATGAGGTTAAGGAACTCTACTACCTCGACAATGAGATAACCAATGAAGGATTGAGCAATGAGGACATCAGAATTAGACTACCACTGGAAAATGAGCTTTCCTGGCCAAGAGAACCCTACTAGTGTCAAACATTGGTCTTAATTTGAGAAGGAAACTTCTGAGAATTTACGTTTGGACCACAGCACAGTGAAACACGGACTGTGGGAAAAGTGGCACAGAAGAGTATCGAATCATTTACGATGTGGTGCTACAGACAAATCTTGAAAATAGGGTGAACTGATATCGTAAGTAATGAGGAGGTTCTGAGCTTAATCGGAGAGGGAAGGAATATGTGGAAAACACTGACAAGAGGAAGGGACAGGATGTTGGGACATCTATTAAGACATCAAGAAGTGAATTCCATGGTGCTATGGGGAACCGCAGAGGGGAAAAAACAGTAGGGGAAAACAGATTGGAATGCATCCACCAAAGAACTGAGGATGTCGACTGCAAGTGCTACTTTGAGGAGAGGAATTCGTGACGGGCCCCATCAAACCAGTCATAAGACTGATGTCTCAAAGAAAAAATTCTTTGTGTCACTGTGTTGCAAACTGTTGCTCAAATTATTGTTGCAGTGCAGTGCCATGTGACTGTCTAGAGACCTGTCTTCTTTCATCTGTGCATTCTCGTAGTTACTGTTGCTGGCAATCACGTACAGTTGCTTCAATCCTGCCAGGTATTCGTGCAGTATTGCAGGAGGAACATACAGCTTCTCATAGCCCTATTACACCACCACTTTCAAAATCAGTGAGGTGTAGCTAATAGGCGGTGATAACGACAGGCAGGTAGCCTTAAAGGCATTCTTTATTAACATCAACTTACCACGTCCAATCTCAGTGACAACTGAGGCTCACGACTGCTACAGAGTGTGTCTGAAAGAAACCTAATTTGCATCCCCTCACTTGCTCTACTACAGCCACTTTCATGCGACTGGCGTAACATCTGAATAGACATCATGTCTGAGATGTAAAAACACGCCCATCATATTTCTTGGTGCAGCGATTTTTTCCGTCACAATAGGGTGATTGTAATGACACTTACAATGTGCTTTTTGTACAAACGTACGCTTTATTAAAATGGAACAGTCCCCATCGACTTTAACATTCTAAAAGCAGGGTAAATTTGAGTGTCACCGGTTTTTGTTCCAGGAATCCAGATGGAGTCACTTAAGAGATATCGTATGTTGATAAGCATCCACAATGACAATTGTATGTGCCATTCATGCTGCTAGTTGCTAGATATGATAGTGTTATGTTTGCTTACAGTGTGGCGCGACTTGCTAGTCAGTTAGTTTGTGACAGTGGAAGCATTACATCGTGAGTGGACGATGGGATTTAACAATAGTGTATGCGCAGAATAAAATTCTTCAATGGCGGCTGAAGAATTCATCTTCATTCCGCCAACGGCCTTGTAATCTCGTTTCGCGGGACAGAGCGGATCAGGTTGTGGAAAGGGTCCAATGTCAATTACTGTTAGTTATATAGGAACATACACAACTTTATTCCTCAAACCAATACACAGTTATCTCTTTAACAAAGATCAATTCACGGTTGAGGACCCAAGTAAATTCTCCAGAGTAAGTTTAAATGATTCCTTTAAACTTCAGGATTTAAAGTAACGGCTGAATGCCTTACTAAAGTAAAATTTGTAACTCTTCAGGGCTAAAGACCGAAATAATATTTCAGATCAGGTAAGTAAATTCTATAAAAACCAAGCAATGAACAATTCTGGCTAAGTACCATATTAAGGTACATTCAAATTAATTCTTTGACTGAAATCCCAATAAAATATTTTTCTTTATATAGTAAAAGAGGGACTTTAAAGATAAGCTTTTACACAGTGCAGCAGAAAAATATCTTAAGAAAACTAAAGTATCTTGTCGGCTGAAGGCCCAAACAATTACTCGAGAAAAATGAAGACCACCTTAAAATAAACATTTACACAGTACGGCTCAAGGCCGTTTCAAGAGTTTCAAATAATTACAGACAAGGGTTTACATATTAAGGCCACAGATTCAGAAACAAACGTGGCTGAAGGCCGAAATAGAGAGCAAAGGGAATTTTAAATAAAAGACGGATGAAGGCAAAATGTTCAAATGTGTGTGAATCTCTAAGGGACAAATCTACTGAGGTCATCGGTCCCTAGACTTACACAGTAATTAAACTAACTTACGCAAAGAACAACACACGCACCCATGCCCGAGGTAGGACTCGAACCTCCGGCGGTCCACTCCGCGCGGACGGCTGAAGGCCTAATCTTAAAATACTTGTCATGAAGTTCGGCTGAAGGCCATATACTAAATATACGACAGACAATATTAATGCATGGCTGAAAGCACAGTACCTAAGACCAAATTAAATAACAATTATAAAAAACAAACAATGATGCTCAGAAGTTTTCCAAGGGTCGACCCGTGGAGGAGACTCTAACAACAGTTTGGGTGAGACAGGCAGCCAAGCGTGACACTGAACAATCTGGTGGCAACACGACTTACGGACGGCTGAGGAACCAACTAACAACTTAATCAATTATACTTCCCTTCCACCAGACAAATTCGCTGCTCTATTACAACCGACAGACTGACTACTCCAGTACGCAGACAGCATTCATCTGGTCAGTGGAAATAACAGAAGCTGCACACGGTTCCACGTAAACACTTTTACACAAGAGCTCGAACAATCGTAAAGTCGATCACTGTGGGACAACAAGGACGAATGAATTCGACACACAGACAGTTTCCAGAAGCTGTCGGCGACCAAATACACGTCATCCGATGAGACGACCGACCGTACGACTAACCTAGGTCGTGCCCAATGAAGTTACGTCTGTCGGCAACGGTCGGGCAAGTCTTGGCTATCCGAAGCTGACTGCAGCTCCTAACTAACTCGAAGTCCTTTCGGAATTCGGAGACATGGCGACCCGGACACACTGGCTCGGACACCACCATGCAGAGTTAACTCTTGCCCATTGGCCACGACATCTCTGCGCATGTAGGAACCGACCCGCGTCCGGCGCGATGACCAAATGACGAGGTCCATAAACGGTCAAAAGACCCATTTCAACTCGCCCGATGAGACAACCAACCGAACGACAAACCAACGGTCGTCCCGCTCTGATCTCCTTCCGTCGGTCAGTTTATGTGTGTCACCAGGTGTCGGAGAGGACTGGCTGTCAGCACCTCACTGACGCTCCGTCGCCGATTCACTGCTGCTGCGCCCCGACTGAGCTCCCAGCTGAACTCCAAACAGGCGGCGACCCGGAAATACTAGCGGTCGCTCCAGAGATGGTACGACAGTGCACTTATCGGTAAGCGCTGCTGCTGCCACTGACTGGCAAGCAAACGAACAACTTAGTGACAGCAGGAAATCGAGTTGAGAAAAAAACAATTTGACAGAAGCACAAAAACAAGATGACGAGCAATAAACGGCATGACCGAGCGAGGTGGTGCAGTGGTTAGACACTGGACTCGCATTCGGGAGGACGACGGTTCAATCTTGCGTCCGGCCATCCAGATTTAGGTTTTCCGTGATTTCCCTAAATCACTCCAGGCAAATGCCGGGATGGTTCCTTTCAAAGGGTACGGCCGACTTCCTTCCCCGTCCTTCCCTAATCCGATGAGACCGGTGACCTCGCTGTCTGGTCTCCTTCCCCAAAACAACGAACCAACCAACCAATAAAAGGCATGAGCGCTAGCCGCGCACGGCGTAGCCTTGTCTAAGCAGACTGAGGAGCGGTAAGATGTTTGCGGCGGTATTTTCCATAGGCGTGGGAGACTGCCCCGAAAGACGGAATAATTAGCAATGATCAGTGGCATGATATGCAAAAGAACACAGGAGACGTGGCCCCCCGGGAGGGAGGTAACCAGTGGAAATAGAGTGAATAACCAACAAAAGGATTACGTTCTACGAGTCGGCACGTGGAACGGCTGATGTTTAAACGTTGGAGGGAAGCTAGAAAATCTGAAAAGGAAAATGCTGAGGCTGAAACTAGATACAGTGGCTATCAGTGAAGTAAAATGGAAGCAAGTAAAGGTTATTCGGTCAGAGGAGTATAGCATAATATAAACAGCAGAAGATAGTGGTATAACGGGAGTAGGATTTGTTATGAATAGGAAGAAAGGCCAGAGAGTGAGTAACTGTGAAGAATCAGCAATAGATTTATTCTCATCAGAATCGAGAGCAGATCAACACTAAGATAGTTCAAGCACATATGCCGACGTCGCAAGCCTATGAAAAAGAGAGAGAGGAGAAGTATATGACAGTACTGAACGGATAGTTCTTTACGGGGGAACTGGAATTCTGTTGCAGTGGAAGGAGTAGAAAAAAAGATTACAGGAGAATATGGGCTTGGCAATACCAATGGGAGAGGAGAAACACTCATTATTGTCTGTAATACGAATCAGCTAGTAATAGCGAATACTCTCTTCATTAATTATAAGAGAACGAGGTGTACTTGATAAAGATCGGAAGAGAAAACTAAATAATTCAGGTGCATTACATCATGGTTCGGCATGTATTCCTAAATAAGATGCAAGTTTGTATGGCCTACGTAGAAGCAGATGTACTCATATCAGAATTCCATAGTGAGGAAGAGTACGCCAAAGTTTAAGATACTAGTCAGGAAGTCAGGAAGAACCAACAATACGAAGTAGGAATGAAGATATACGCTTGACTTTATTTAAGGCTACTGGTACAGGAATAAGAAATATCTCAGTAGGCCGTATATTTGAAGAGGAATGGACGTCTCTAAAAAGGGCAACCACAGAATTTGGGAAAAAAAACACGGGTTCAAAGATTGCAACCGAGAAGGATCTATAAGTAACCGAGGAAGAACCTTAGCTGATCGCAGATCGGGATATTCAGGAATACAGAAATACAAGTCACTTAGGAACGAAACAAAAAAGAAGTGGGAGCTAAAGCGATATGGCTATCTGAAGAATGTGAAGGTGTCGAGAAAGAAATGACCGTCGAATGGAACGACTCAGAATACAGGAAAGTCAAGCGAGGTTGGTAATATTAGAAGAGCACTAGGTATTCAACTGTTAAATGCACAAGAGAACTGATAGTTAGCAAAAATGCACTGAAGGCCAACATGACGGGGAAGACGTGTCTGATGACGTGATGGATAAAGAAACAGAGGATATAGGAGAGATTAGGGATCTAGTAGTAGAATCAGAATTTATACCACATTTGGACGGCTTAAGATCGAATAAAGCTGAAGAGTTTGATGTCATTCCATCAGATGCTAAAATCGTTGTGGGAGCTGATAACAAAACGATTATTGAGGCCGGTGTTTCAAATGTACGAATCTGGCGATATACCATCTGACTTTCGAAGAAACATTGTCTGCACAATTACGAAGATTGCAAGAGTCGACAGCTGTGAGATTTACCGCACACTCAGCTTAACAACTCATGCATCCAAGTTGCTGAAAACATGCAGTAGAATGGATAAAAAATCTGAGGATGTGTAGAATGATGATCGGTTTCACTTTAGAAAAGGGAAAGGCACCAGAGAGGTAGTTCTGATATCGCGATTGATAATGCAAGCAAGACTATAGGAAATCAAGCAATTTTCATGCGCTGTGTCGACGTGGCAAAAGAGTTCAAAAATGTCAAATGGTGCGCGATTTTCGAAATTGTGAGAGGAAGGGAGGTAAGCTACAGGGAAAGTGTACAGTATGTACAAGAGAGAACAGTAAGTGTGGAAAACCAAGAAACAAGTGATCGGATGAAAAGGACTGTAAGACAGGGATGAAGTCTTTCGCCTCTGTCTTTCATTTTATACATCGAAGTAGCTATGACAAAAATAACAGAAGTTTCAAGAGTGGGATAAAAATACAACGTGAAAGGATATCAATGATAGATTTGCTGATGAGATTTCTATCCACGGTGAAGGCGAAGAAAAATTACAGGAATGACAGAATGTGTTGAACAGAACGAACAGTCTAATGAGCACAGAATAATGACTAAGAGTAAATCGAAAAAAGACGAATGTATTGAATGTATCAGAAATAAAAAAACGAGAAACTTAATGTTGTGGTTGGCAGGAGAGCCAACACCGTTTTGCTAAAGGAGGCCGAAATGGACGCGTTTTAGCTCACGCAGGCTGGCGTGAGGTCTGGAACATGACAAGGGAATTAGAATTGAGAAAAACGGACGTAGCTGGTGGAATACTTAACTTTAATCCATTAATGACGAACGTCGCTCTTGATAGTATATGATTCAGAATATCAATGGTAGCTGAATATGGCGCCTTGCTAGGTCGTAGCAAATAACGTAGCTGAAGGCTATGCTAACTATCGTCTCGGCAAATGAGAGCGTAGAAGTCAGTGAACCATCGCTAGCAAAGTCGACTGTACAACTGGGGCGAGTGCTAGGAAGTCTCTCTAGACCTGCCGTGTGGTGGCGCTCGGTCTGCAATCATTGATAGTGGCGACACGCGGGTCCTACTTATACTACCGGACAGCTGCCGATTTAAAGGCTACCACCTAGCAAGTGTGGTGTCTGGCGGTGACACCACACTTAACATCAGAAATGATGATCACGAAGTAAATTAAGTTAAGAAATTGTGCTACCTAGGCAGCAAAATAACATATCACAGATTGAGCAAGGAGGACATAAAATGCAGGTTAACACTGGCAAGAAGAGCATTCCTGGCCAAGAGAAGTCTAATGGTATCAACAATAGGCCTCAGAGGAAGAAATTCCTAACTATGTGTGACTGGAACACAGCACTGTATTGTAGTGGCACATAGTCTGTAGGAAAACAGAAAGAGAATAGCTTCGAAGGTTTGTAGATAAGGCGCTGCAGAAGAAAGTTCAAATTTATGTGGGCTGATAATGTAAGGAGCGAGTAAGTCCTCCGGAGTCGGTGAGGGAAGGAATATATTGAAAACATTAAAAATGATGTTAGGATACATGTTAAGACAACACGGAATAACTGCAATAGCACTAGAGGGAGTTGTGGAGGGTAGAAACCGTAAAGGAAAATAGAGATTGGAATACATGCAGAAATAATACAAGACTTGGTTGCAGGTGCTACTCTGAGATAAAGAGTCTGGCATTGTCTTTTAATATCAATAGTCGTTGTTCCATTTACAAAAAGTTATGCCCAAAAACTACACTTTGTAAGTATTATTATAACCTGTTGCTTGGCTAACAATACCAGCTATTGACTACCAATCCATTCTGTGAAAACCGCACGCTTAACGCAGTTTCCAATTCCTCAATACTTGCGCTACAAGTTTAGGTGACCTCTCTCTCTCTCCTTTCCTCTCTCCCTCCATCTCTCTCTGTCTGTCTGTCTCTCTCTCTCTCTCTCTCTTTCTCTCTCTCTCTCTCTCTCTCTCTCTCTCTCTCTCTCTCTGTGTGTATTTGTGTGTGTGTGTGTGTGTGTATTTTGAGATGTTGTCGAAAAGTTCGCACTGGATTGTAATTGCTAAGATCTTATCGAGACGCGCAGCAGAGAGTAAGCTCCGCATAATTGTACTCATGATTTCAGTCGACCATATCAAAGACATATTTCTTTAGTGTGTTCCGTGCTGTTGTGATTGGAAGAATTATGCTGTTGCTGCTGCTAGAATTGTAATGGACAACTACGCCATTCGAAAATTTAGGGTACAGAAACATATGTGTGAACATCTGAGGACCATTGTTCTGTATTCTTAAGTTCGATGGTTTGATGCTGCTGGCAGCACATGTCTTCAGTCTGATGGTTCGATGCAAATTTCTAAGCCAGTCTATATTGTGCAAGTCCCTCTAACTCGGTCAGACTACTTATACTCCTCTTATATTGGCACCGGTTTCCTGCAAACAGGCCCAAATCACCTCCGCAATCAAAGTAGCTGTTCTTTTGTACTTCAGGATGAACCCTATCGACCTGAACCTTCTTTAATTCAATATCTGTCCACTTTTTTTTTTATATTTATTGACTCACGTAGCTGCGGTCCGAATTCCGTACCAACAGTACATCTGGTCGTCGTTGCATATTATTTCTGACAGCAGCACAGATTCAAAAAGCGTTCTGTATGTAAATAGGCGCAGTGCTTCACTGTCTGTATCCGTGTTCGAACTTGGGTTCTCTGCTGCTTGTGAGGAAGATGATGGTGAGGGTTAGTCCACGGATGGATCCTGATGACAACATTTACAGATCAACCACAGTACATTGGTTGTTGGCCCTCTCGGCGAGGTTTGCTTCCGATCTCAATATTCTCGGCGGAGACGAAGGTGGGCGGCAGACGGTGATGCAAGCATCTGCTGCGGCGACTGCAGCTGCACTGGTTCAACTGGAATCCCTAGCCTCGACAGCGGCACTACGGCCTTACTGGGAACCACGCGCCCACGGCCTCTGTTGTGATTGAGGCTGGGGAGCGTAAATGCGACGGTAGTGGGACAGGTCAGTGCCTGTCTCAACAAACATGCCAGGCGATGGCCGTCCGGCGTCAGCAGCCAGGGTCTCCAACCCGGCCAGTCACGGTGTTTGTAGAGGCAGGACGATGGCGATTATTGGTTACCACAGTGCACCCCAGGCGATAACCCTCATTACAGGTGACTGTGTCCCGACGACGTCCGACATCAGTGATGGTAGTGACTAGAGCGGCGGCGTCACTCTGGCGCTTCCTGGGCCTGCGTTACTACGGTGACTGCATTGACAGTGACGACACTAAACTGACGGCAGCGCTGACACAGGCTTTGCGTCACTCCAGCGCCTCACGGTGTTAGATGATTACGAACTGATTACTGGTCCTGAAATATGACTTTCTGCTGCTTATGTTAGCTTTTCTTCCTCCCCAGAAGATCAGTGGAGTATTGTTGTGTTGCTTGGTTGGCGTAACTAATCCAATTACGGTCCTCGATGTTGAAACGCTATGTGCGGCGAGATGATACAGTGTTTTTCTTCGTGCTTCTCTACTCAGTGCTCCGCCAGCCACTTTCTCCGTGATACTATACCACTGAGCTGTGAAACACTATGTAACTCACATAAGACTTATGGCTCCCAATGTTCATTCACGTTTTAACTAATTTCTTTACTGTGAGACTCCTACCTTTAACTAATTTGATCGCCCTAACCATTCGACCATCTACATCTCTCCCCCCTTCTTAAGAAAGAATGCGTCCCTGCATTCTGCATCTATATATATTTCCCCCTTGACTTTATTTACATAGTTTTGAATCCTCTAACGATACTGAAGTCCACACCGTTCACTTTTTTCGAAACTGTATATTGTTGCTTGTCACTGCCAATTACACCACAGTTCTCATTCTTAAACATCACATTTCATTATGGTCCTTCTGCACACTTGGTCTTTGCCTTCATGACTGTTCTCTCATTACACTGCCTTGTCAGGATAGGGTATTGGGTGGGGGGGGGGGGGGGGTGGAAGGTGCTGATCTGATCGGTTCGAGGCCATAGGCTGAAGGTTGGGAGGAATGTGTAGTGTACATAGTTCCGCGTAGTCAGCGCGTACACAATTTTCCCACTAGAGCGCGCCCCGCTAAGCACAACAGCGCAGGCGCAGCGCTCGTCCGTCTCCGCACTACGAGATGGCGCTACCATAAAGTCGGAGCAAATTCTGCTTACGCCGATCGGCGTATTAATATGTAGTGCAGCCAACGAGATTGCTGCTAACGTAGAACCTTTTCTCCTCGCGGATCACACTCGCGCAGTGAAACCTGAACGCTCGAAGTATTATAACTTGTGTACAAACCTCCGAATAGTCTGCAGTAGGCTGTACCAGTGTGCATTAGTCTGCATTAGTCTGTAGTCAAGTTTCAGTCTGCTCCTAATAATATTATCATATTCCTGTACATAGTCATGAAGATAAATGTATAGACACTTTGCCAAGTATCAGAGATATGTGAGAATAACATTAACGTACCAAGACTAAAGGAAATTCAGATTGTCAATTGGAAATAGCATCCAGAATCAAGTTAAGTTACTTTTATGCTTGTTATTATTTTAACAAGTGAGTGTGAAAATTAATCAAGTTCTGTTGAAAATTGGTCACCGTCAGTTTGCTACTCTTAAGCGTGCAAGTGGCATTTCTATCGTCTGACCTAACGGCAGAAGATAAACACGCCACGATAAAACCACGAGACATATTGCTGACACTCTCCTACTTCGTTAGAGCGGCAAGTCAAATAACCTGAAGGTGTGTGTACCGAAGGTCTTACAATACGCACACCACAGGAAGCAATTTGAGCTACTCTTCTCTTGAACAAGAAATACATAATTCTAAACACCACAAGAATAAGCGAGCTTCTTACGTTGATGGACCAATGACAACCAGTTGCTGCTTCTGTTAGCTTCTGTCTTTCCAGATGTTCCATGGTAAAACGATCAAGTTACGTGACGATCGTCTGATCCAGAGAGGTGAGCAAAAAAATGGCTCTGAGCACTATGTGACTTAACTGCTGTGGTCATCAGTCCCCTAGAACTTATGAAACGTCCCCTTTGTAAAATTTGTATACACGACTGTGCTTAAACTGACACACAATATTTTTAGCGCAACGCAATCTGACTTTCAATAATCCCTACAAAAGAATGGCCCTGACTAACATTAACCTATACGTTTCACAAATCACTTACCTCACAAAAATCTTCGTTACTCGAACTACTGCAATACAGCGAGCGCCACTACTGCCAGCTAAATAAAAGATTCAAACTACGGAAGGCACTAACTACTGATAGGTATAGTTAGCAAATGAAAGATTTTAATAGAGAACAAACAATGTATTTACCTTAGTAGTCATAATATATATATATATCACTTCATGACACCAATTCTTACAAATTTCAAAACTCCGCCATCTCTCTCCCCACGTCCACCACTGCTGGCGGCTCACCTCCAACTGCGCAACGCTACGAGCTGTTAACATCCAGCTGCCGCTGCCCAACACTACAATGGCAGACAACAATGCAAACTAGCCACACACTGCGCACAGCACAGCCAGTGATTTTTCATACAGAGCGCTATGTGGCGTTACCAATAAGAAAATCTAAACAGCCTACTTACACTTAGAACTACTTAAACCTAACTAACCTAAGGACATAACTTAACATCCATGCCCGAGGCAGGATTCGAACCTGCGACCGGAGCGGTCACGCGGCTCCAGACTGTAGCGCCTAGAACCGCACGGCCAGTCCGGCCGGCACAGGTGAGCAGGTGCTCTTCAATGATAATAAGAAACAAAATATGTTCTGTATGCAAAACAAATCAAGGTACGTCAGGTACGCAAATTAAACAATGCACCATACTTACGGCTATGGTAAGTGGAAAGTGAGACGAGGTATCTCAAGATTTCCAGTGAGTATAAATACCTCACGTTGTAGAAACAACCGTTGTGTGCCTCCAACTTGCTCTGCTTGTAACATGTACAAATAACAATAGTTTGGTGTGCCACCGAATACAACCAGTGCTGTCCTACCGCCTGTTAAGTGTTCCCAGTCTTCCGACAATACTTCCTTAGGGCACTCCACACCCTTTTTATCGGGACGAAGCCACACGAACTCTCAAGACTTCAGCACTAACTTCGACAGGCAGTTGGTAACCGGTACAGTGTGACAGAGTAACAACTCTTGTGTAGACTTTAACGCATGATAGTGTCTGTCTGGTGCCACTACTAACATATCCTGCTCCTTTAGTCGGACGCCTATACAGCTTAGGTGTATTTGAACGCTAATACAAGGGTGAGTCCCTCTCCACTGTTTCATAACGGGTGACAAGCTACACTACATTGTAAAGTACTCCTTCCATGCCGATTTAACAAGTCCCAAAGGCGCTGAAACAACACATTGGTTGTATTTTACCTATTCAACTCAAAATTCGTTCCATTTGTTCTAGACGTGGCGTTAGGTTCCGGTGTGTGGAGTGCAAAAATGCTTCCCGCAGCTCCACAGTTTCAGTACAAGCATCCATCAAACCGTCTGACAGATTTCGTAGTAATGCTGCAATCATTAACTGTGAATCAATATTGTCCAAGCGATCACAATAGCATGCAAGTCCCGATTGCTGGTTTCGGAAAATGATCTAATATGTGACATTAAAGTAGCGGCCAACTCACGAAGCTCCTGAGTGTTGTTCAGCTCATCGTTTTCAAACTGGCGAGCTGGGTTACATGCAAGTTCACTGCCTCCGGATTGCTTTCCGTTCCTTCCGAAATTCCTGTAATGCTTTAATGACGTTCGCTATGTCATCCACACCTGCTGCACCAAACCCTATTCTTAGAATCCTACAGCCTATTTCCAACATCTTCTTTCCATCTAACGTGCAGAATTAACGCCTTAGTCTCTTGTAATGGCACTCGTAGCTTTGCAAACTCCAATCGCAGCAGACGATGCTCTCCTTGAAAACCGTTATACCCCAACTCAGAAGGTGCACAAATTCCCAAACGTTTCTTCCAGTCTTCGAATCTCGTTCCCTTGTACACAAATGCTGCGATTTACTCCAAATGCCCGCTGGTGATCCGACATAGTCACGTCCATCTGCTTGGAAAACACGACACCTCATGACACAGAATCTACCTTAATTGCTTCGGCCACACATCCGTAGTACAACAGGCATAACAAAATAAGACTCCGTGCTCCATCCCTTCTCCATGGACCGAATATGCTCCTGGACGCTCCTTCCATCTTATGCCATCAAGGGGTAGTAGCTTTCGTCCTGCGAAGAGCGAAAATTCGAATGTTGGTTCTGCGTCCTCACTCTAGGGCATAGAATATACCGATAACTTGCCATATTATTCTGTTTCTTCACTTTCCTTTTTCATGTTTCTTCTCCTCTCCGTCCACTGTTTCTCTCCCTTCTCCCCCCCCCCCCCCCCAAACACACCTTGTTACATAAACTGGACTATCGAACAGCGGGTGAAGAGCTGCAATTTAACGTTCAGGGGCGACGTAATCTCTATTACCCCGTAGGGCTCATTATACCGCAACACAGACTTCTTCGTTTTCCCCTCCGGCACATAACCATTCGCAAACATAACCCATTGACCGACATGGTGCTTAGGTAACACTCTTTCACATCATGCGCCCTTTGCCGTTGTTCTAAAGCTTTTGTATTCATTTTCTACACCCCTCCACATCCATTTCACTCTCGTAGTGAAATCCTGCACAGTCGAAATTTCCCTTGAGACAGAGACTTGTAAAACCCAAAGGGCGAACGCTTCTTGGTCGCAAATTTACTTTGTATATGGATAACCCTGTGCTGTAATGAACTTTAGAGTTGTATGCAGCGACGATTTAGGCCAATTGGAGTTCCGATTGTTATGCTATGAAATTATGTAAAAGCTCCACATTTTCACAATTGTATTGTGGACTGATTCTGTGTGACCGTTAGTTTGAGGATCGTCCAAAATTCCTTACTGTGCAACAGCCTGAATAGCTGCTTCATTAATAGCGAAATAAAATTTTTGCCCTCATCTGTGATTGTAGTTTCAGGTGTCGCAAATCGATGTATCAACTGGTAAACTAGTGCCTGAACGACCATTGAGGCTTGCTGGCCTGGAATCATGGAAATGTACGAAGTAAAATGCTTAATAATGATTATTATGTAATAACCCATGTTTGCGTTTCAGCTATGGGTTTTAGAATGTCCAGCCGTACCATTTAGCCTAATTTTGTGTTAGTTATGTCTGTTCTTTTAGTAAGCGGACACAATTTTTCATGTAACAGTCCATGAAATGCTTACAAATCCTCTAGCAATTGGTGCTGCCCTTCTCTCCTTTGCTCTTCGACTTGAGTGTCCCACTAAAATAGAACCAAACACTTGCTTCAACACTTTGTCATGCAAGTTCTGCAGTACCACTAACCATGGCTCCTTTGCGTCGTTTAATGCAGTACTCCGCCCTCTACGCGGAACAGTTGTTGTTTAGCAGACTGCTGACAGTCCAGATCAGCACTTGGTGTTGCCCTCCATTCACGTATGTCAATGCCTGTGCATTCCATAGCGCGTACCTCAAGGCTGAATCAGTCTGCATTAGCAGGCGACCTTTCCAGCCGATGTACTACCTTGTAATAGAACTCGCTTAACTGCACACCCATCTCGACAAAATATTCTTTCGATCTTTAAGTCGAAAAAACCAATTAAGCACTTTGTGATCAGTAACCACTTATATTGACTACCAGACAGGTCGCAACGGAAGTACTCAATGCCAAAATAACTGCGAGCATTTCCTTCTCATAGTGGGATATTGAACTGCCATGATATATATGCAATATGATCACAAGAAACAATAAATGGTTTCTCAAAACCTGGATAGACGAAAACAGAACTGGATGTCAACAGATCTTGTAACGTCTGGAACACCACCTCACACTCAGCTGTCCAAAGAAACTTCACTCCATTCCGTAGCAATTGTGTGAGAAGTTCCACAATTTCACAAAAATTTGAAACATACGTACGGTAAAAATTCGCGAGATCCAAACAAGACTGTAATTCATTGAACATGATGGGTGTTGGACTCTTTGATCTCAGCCAGCTTTGGATCAGCGCTTATTGCATCCGAACCTATAATGCCACCCAAATACGGAACTTCTTGCAATACAAAATGACATTTCCCTAAACTCAAAGTTAACTGAGCCACATGCAGACGATCAAACACTTCGCGAAACTGCTCTTAATGTTCTGGAACAGCCTTTGAATACACGATTATGTCGTCCAGATACACCATTCACTGTGTTGGTTTTAATATCATGCAATGCACTATCCAACAAGCGCTGAAAGTTTGCAGCGAGATTTTAATTCCAAAAGGCATGTGGCGAAACTGAAAGTGTCTAGTTAACACTGCGAATGCAGTTTTGGCTCGGTCGTCTGGCGTCACTACGCAAATCCAGTGTTGTGGAGTACCAGCGCTGATCCATTATATTAGTCATAGGATACGCATCCGACATCGTTGTCTGGTTGAGGAACCGGTGGCGCAACAGAAATAATATGCTCTTCCACCATCTGGTGATATTTTGCTTACAGTTACAATGGGAGCAGACCAGGGATTTCAGCCAAGTTCTATGATGCCATCCCTAACTTGCTGATCTATAAACTCTTCCCTGACCTGCTGTAAATGTCTTGGAACTCGATGGTGTCGTTTGTAGATGGGGGTTACGCTTCCAGTAGGAAATTGGTGTTGCACAAATGGTGTTGTGGGTAATGGACCTGATGGATTAAATTATACCATTAGCTCATTCTACAGTTTTTCTGCTAATGCTGTGTCCTGCGCTTCAGGATGTGCTAACTTACACCTTAGCACCGACGAGTCCAAAAACCCTCTTGGCATTGTGCAATTTGCTGCAAGATCGTGGTCTAGATGATCCTCATGTAACACTTCTAAATTCGCAACCTGTGTACCCTACGACAACATTACTTCCTTGGGGCCAATATCATCAATAGTGACAGGGAATACCCTCATCCATCTACCTCCCGAACTTAGGACATGCTACATCATATAAAACAAGTAACAGCATTATCCAAAATTCTGCGATACACGATGAGGTCACAGGCAGCTCAGTACCAATAGCAATATAGACTACCTTTTCTGTGTTTTCGATACGTAATCCCGCAAATTTACGTTATGGGATCTTGTACGCAGTTTACATGGTTTCCCTTTGCCATGGGGCAGACCGTGAGACATTGAAAGAATTCTGGCTGCAGAACCTAGCTGAAACAAAACTCCATCCAGTTCTTCCATATGCTGTTCCAGGCCAGTAATTACACTATGTCCAACCAAGAAATCGACTCCGAGTATAGCGTCGTAGCTACTGCTAACCAAGGGAAGAACTTCTGCATCGGCAAGGAAGTTAACCTCCGTCACTCGGAACTTAAACATTTCAATACCGAGTGGACTTATATGCCCACCATAATGCCCTTAAACTATTTGCCCCAAATACTCGCTTACGTGTAACCCATATCTGAGAACCTGTATGCAATAGCTTTTTACATAATTTATCCCCCACATAACCGGTCAGGAAGTATGCCAAAGCATTCTTACTGCCATAATTCTTATTAGGATGTTAAGTCCCATAGTGCTCAGAGCCAATTGTTACTGGGAGCGTGTCACAATGGACACCCCGCCCCCTGCGCCGTTTAACTACAGCCCTTAAGATGTACCCTGCGATTGAAACTTCCGTGGTTGCTGATATATCTTACAGCATTCCCGATGCGAGTGACCAGATTTCTTACAATACCTGCAACGTTGTTATCTGCAGGCTGTTTGTACATGGTCGCTCGGTCCTTACCAAAATCCATTTACGCCATACTAAACACTCTCCGACGTGCACGTAACCTACCCAATGAGATAATTTCCTTTAATGATAATGCAACATCCATAGCT
The DNA here is from genome assembly GCF_023897955.1 of Schistocerca gregaria. Classification (NCBI taxonomy): domain Eukaryota; kingdom Metazoa; phylum Arthropoda; class Insecta; order Orthoptera; family Acrididae; genus Schistocerca; species Schistocerca gregaria. The sequence continues at coordinate 354,647,833 of NC_064926.1, forward strand.
TTCCTCAAATACTCAGGAAATTCCAAACGAACCATTCTTCACATTTCTGGTTGCAACCCCCATAAAAATGCATCAAGAACTCCCACCTCTGCTTCGTGCAAATTATCAAGGTAATCCCTATCATCGTCCGTGAGTTCATAGAGACCTACATCGACATCACGGTCGGGGAACCTTTCATTCGATTCATCTAACATACGAAAATCACTAGTATGCTGTTGCCGATAGTATATTGCTGTGTTCTTTCTGCTATATCTCTCTATTAACCCTTCCTGAAAATCGTAAAATATTTTGGCTCCCTCAGATTCTGATTACATATAACGCATCTCTAACATCTCCTTTTAGCTTAGCTAAGTACTCTTTATTCCCCACCCCCTCCCCCACCCCACCACAGATTAGCGGCTGTAGCCAAATCGTCAAAAAGGATCGAAAAATCGCCCTATTTCCTATTTCCCTGAAAATTTTCGGAAAATAGGATAACCAATTCTGCAGCAGTGCTATCCAGGGAGGGTGGCTTGGGATGTGGCTGTCGCTCTCCGCCCTATGAACTCCTCTATCCATAATTTATGTAACTAATGCTTAAGTATCTCAGTAACCTCAAAGGATAAACGTTCCTTCACCATGGCTATAATTTAATCAAGAGAAAAGTATAGGCCTACCCAAGAAATGCAAAAATGATCCTAGTGAAAACAGGAACTGCGACTACCCAACAGGCTCCAAACAAAACTAACTGAAATCGGCACTTACTTCCTCTGCTGCATGCCACACAGTCACCGTATGTGCACCATACTGCTCACACCTAACTCCACGCAGACGCTCACAGGTGACTGTAGCTGCCCTGACGTAACTTTAATCCTCTGCCTCAGCAAAGGTGCTACGCCTTGCTGGGACGTGCCGCAGACGTTAGAAACAAGATGCACGAGCCTCTGTTACGATCGTATGGGGGGGGGGGGGGGCAGTTTGACTGGTCAGTTGGCTGTCTCAGTGACGATCCCGGTGAGGGCTGTCTGGAGTCGGAGGGCCAAGGTCACCAGTTCTAGCGCCCGTCATGGTGTTCGTGGAGGCAGTCTGCCAGGGCGACGGTGAAATCAGTTACAACAACGGACCCCAGACGATGAATTCCATTACAGGCGACAGCCTGCCGATAGCGTCCGTCGATATTTACGATGGTGACCACAGTGGGAGCGTCACCCTGGCACCTAGGCAACGACTTGCATTACAGTGGTGACTATTATAAGGACTGCACTGACTGTGACGACTCTGGCCCGCCAGGGTAGCCGAGACTCGGGTAGGCGCGCCGGCCCCGGATCGAATCCGCCTGGCGGATAAACAACGAGGGCCGATGTGCCGGCAAGCCTGGATATGGTTTTTAGGCGGTTTTCCACATCCCGCTTGGTGAATACCGGACTGGTCCCCATGTTCCGACTCAGTTACAGGGCTCGCTGACATCTGGACACTTTCGCACTATTCCATGGATTACACTCGACGCAGACATTTGGGGTACACTAATTCCGTCCTGTGAGGTACGGGCTGGCGGAAGAAGGGCATCCAGCCACTCCTTAAACATTAACATGCCAAATCCGATTAACGATGGCTGATACTGCGTAAATGCGGGGCAAGGCTGAAGCGATAGGTAGATAGATAGATAGACAGATAGATAGATAGATAGATGAAAGTGATGAATATGAACCGATGTACGGCTTTGACTGACAGAGGCTCGGAATCACTCCAACGCAGCATGACGTTCGATGTGTCGAGCCTGCTACCGGTCCTTAAATATGGCTTTCTGCTGCTGGTTTTGCTGTGGTTCCTCTCCAGTGGATCGGTGGAATACTCTGGTGTTGCTCAGCTAGCGTAGCTCATTCGATTACCGCCCTCGATGTTGACACCCTGATACGCGGAGAGCTGATCGATGACACTGTGTTCGCCTTCGTCTTGCTCAGCCCGGCACTCCGCTGACCCAGTTGCGTTACGGTACCTCACTATTGACCTGCATAAAAGAAATCAAGACACATAAGACTTCCGGCTCCCAATATTCCTTCACATTTTGACTAAATTACACTATGTTATCAAAAGTATCCAGACACCACCCAAAACATACGTTTTTCATATTAGGTGCGTTGTGCTGCCACCTACTGCCAGGTACTCCATATCAGAGACCTCAGTAGTTATCAAAAATCGTGAGAGAGCAGAATGGAGTGCTGCACTGAACTCTCGGACGTCGAACGTGGTCAGGTGCTTGGACGTCCCTTGTGGCATACGTCTGACCGCGAGTAAGCCGTGCGCGGCTTGTGTTAATTCTGTTTATTATTTGTCATTTTATCTTACCGTATTGCCACCTCGTTTTCTTATTCCATTTATTGGCGTCACTAATATCCTACCTCACCTACCCGTGGGTGGCAGCAGCAGCGCTGATCGATAAGTGCTCTGTCGTACTGTCTCTGGAGCGACCGATAGTATTTCCGAGTCGTCGTGTGTCTGCCGGGTCGTCGTGTGTCTGAAGTTCAGTGGCGACGCAAAAGCAGTGAAGTCGGGACAGAGCGCCAGTGGGGTGAGGAGAGCCAGTGCTCGACGACCGCTGGCGACACACATGAACTGGCCGACGGAAGGAGACTGGAGCGGGAACGACCGTCGGTTGGTCGTTCGGTTGGTCGTCTCATTGGGCGACATGTATTTGGTTCTTTTACCGTTTCTGGGCCTCGTCAGTTTGTCGTCTTGCCGGACACGGGTCGGTTCCTTCCTTGTGCAGAGATGTCGGGTAGCCAATGGGATGGTGCTCTCTCTGCGTGGTTGGGTCCGAACCAGTGTCTTCCTATTGCTGTGTCTCCGAGTTCCTAACGCACATGGAGTTGGGTTGGAGCTGCGGTCAGCTTCGGACAGCCAAGACTCGCCCGCCCGCCGCCGACACACGTAACGTGAGTGGGAACGACCTGGGTTGGTCGTCTGGTCGGTCGTCTTATCGGTCGACACGTATTTTGTCGCCGACCGCCTGTGGAAACACTCTGTGTGTCGAATTGATTCGTCCTTGTTGTTTCACAGCGATTGTTTTTACGATTGTTCGAGTTCTTATGCAAGTGTGTTTACGTGGAACTGTGGGTGGCTTCTGTAATTTCCACTGAGGAGATGAATGCTCTCTGCGTATTGGAGTGGGCAGTTGGTCAGTTGCGACAGAAGGAACTGATTAGGTGCTGGTTGGTTCTTCAGCAGTCCCTAGGTCGTGCTGCCACCCGATTATTTAGTGTTACAATGTTACTTAAGAACCGTCTTGATTGCAAATTTCTTTATTCATACGACCGGTTTCGGTTCATTCAGGACCATCTTCAGATCTGTAAAAATAATGGTACTAATTTACCATTTCACGGAAGCAAATCTTTTTCATCCTATCTGATCAACATCAAATGTACCAGAGCGTACCTGATATTTCAGTTACAGGAGTAACCCGTCTAAATCCAGCAATTTTCACATGCTACGTCACATAAAATTGGTTGGCATAGTGCACGTCATTTATATTAATTGTAACACTATTACCGACAGGTGGCGTCTGGTACATTTGTTACATTCCATTTGCACATACTGTATTCAGTAGATCTTTTTTTTAATTAAAAAATATTTAATTAAAATATGTAGATGTCAAGGTTAAAATCTGTACTTGTCAGCATTAAAAAAACAGTAAAATTATCATTTTCATACGATATAAAAAACATAGGGCGATTTATATATCTATGATGATGATGTGAACTTATTTTCCTCTACGGTCTGCTTCCATAGTTCCCGCCATTTCGGTGTTGTGCCGCGGTCCTCTCAGTCGTCTGATGTCCATCGCCGCGGGCAAGAGGGCCGCACAGGAGGGCCCCGTCAACGACGCCAGGCACTGCACGCGTCTTCCGGCTTCTCCACCGCGCACCACCTCTCATCCCTCGGCCTGGATCTCCACGCGCAACAGTTGTCATCTTAGTAGGTCGTCATAAATGCTAAAATAGGCGTTATGATTGAATTCACTTTGCTCGTTGAGGATTAAACCCGGATCTTTATTTTTGTGGATGTATATTTCAATTTCTTCCAAAATGTTAAGAAGCCGTCCCTTATGAGCTCTATGCTTATGCGGTCATATGAATAAAAAAATTAGCAATCAAGACGGTTTTTAAGTAGCTTTATAAAGTCACTGATTGCTGTTATCCCATAAGACATTATGTCTATTTTTGCAAAATTTTGTGTTACGATTGGCTGCCCGTCTCACCTAAACTGCTAAACTGTTGTTAGAGTCCCGCCCCCCCCCTCCCCCACCAGGTCGACCCTTGAAGCACTTCTGAGCACCACTGTTTGTTATTTATGATTGTCATTTTCTTTGGTCGCAGGTACTGGGTCTTCAGCCGTGCATTAATATTGCCTGTTTTATATTTAGTATGCTGCCTTCAGCCGAACTTCATGACAACTATTTTAAAATTAGGCCTTCAGCCGTCTTTCATTTAAAATTTTGGTTGCTCTGCATTTAGACCTTCAGCCGCATTTGTTTCAGAATCTGTGGCTATAATATGTAAATCCCTGTCTGTAAGGTTTGTCTTTAATATCTTGAATTCTTGAAACGCTCTTCAGCCGGGGTCTCTATATATTTGTCTTAAGGTCGTCTTTAATAATTCTTGAGTAATTGCTTGGGCCATCAGCTGACAAGATACTTCAAGTAGTCTTAAGATATTTTTCTGTTGTACTGTGTAAAGACTTATCTTTAATGTATCTTTGTGTTATGTATTGAAAATTTTTTAATTGGGCTTTCAATCGAAGATTTAACTTGAACTTTCCTTAATATGGCCTTTAGCCGAAATTTAAAAATACTTGGCTTTAAAGAATTCCCTTAGCTCATCTGAAATTTTACTTCGGCCTTTAGCCGACAAGATATTCGGCCTTCAGCTGTTACTCTAAACCCTAGTGTTTTAAAAGCCATCATTTAAACTAATTCTGTAGAAGTTACTTGGTCCCTCAGCCGTGAAATGATCTTTGTTGTTTTAATGAGAAAACTGTCCATTGGTTTGAGGCATAAAGTTGTATGTGTTCTTGTGTAACTAACAGTAATTGCCCTTGGCCCTTTTCCACAACCTGATCCACTCTGTCCTGCGAAACCAGATTTCAGCGAGATTTAAACACTCCTAAACATCCCTAGGCACATTGTTCCCGATGTGATAAAGAAGTGGAAAGGCGAAGGGACACGTACAGCACAAAAGCGTACAGGTCGACAGTTGAAGAGGGTCATAATGTGTAATAGACAGACATCTGTCCAGACCATCACACAGGAATTACAAACTGCGTGTGGATCGACTGCAAGTACTATGGCAGTTAGGAGGGAGATGAGAAAACTTGGGTTTCATGATCGAGCCGCTACTCATCAGGCACACATCGTGCCCGTGTAAGTGAAATGACGCCTTGTTTGGTGCAAGGAGCGTAAACATCGGACGATTGAACAGTGGAAAATCGATGTGTGGAGTGACGGATGTCGGTACTCAACGTGCCTATGGTTATGGCGAATGCCCGGTGAACGTCATCTGCCAGCGTGTTTAGTGCTGACAGTAAAGTTCGGAAGTGGTGTGGTCGTGCTTTTCGCTTTTCATTGGGGGGGGGGGGGGGGGGGGGAGGAGAGGGACAGCACCTCTTGTTGTTTTGCGTGGCACTATCACAGCACAGGCCTACATTTATGTCTTAAGCACCTTCTTGCTTACCACTGTTGAACAGCAATACGGGGATAGCGTTTCATCTTTCAACACTATAAAGCCCCTGTTTATAATGCACCGACTGTGGCTGAGTGGTTACACGACAATAACGTCCGTGTAATAGAGTGGCCTGCACAAAGTCCCTACCTGAATCCTACAGAACACTTTTGTTTTAGAGCGCCGACTTCGTGCCAGGCCTCATCAGCCGACATCGATCTCTCTCCTCGGTGCAGTACTCCGCAAATAATGGGCCGCCACTCCCCAAGAATCCTTCAAAACGCCAGCAAATGTGGCCATGCGCTTCTAGGCGTTTCAGCCTGGAACGGCGTGACCGCCACGGTCACAGGTTTGAAACCCGCCTCGGGAATGGATGTGTGTGATGTCCTTAGGTTAGTTAGGTTTAACTAGTTCAAAGTTCTATGGGACTGATGACCACAGATGTTAAGTCCCATAGTGCTCAGAGCCATTTGAACGATTTGAACCTTCCCAAACCTGATTGAACGTATGCCTGCGAAAGTGGAAGCTGTCATCAAGGCTAAGGGTGGGCCAACATCATATTGAAATCCAGCATTACCGATGGAGGCCGCCATGAAGTTGTAAGCCATTTTCAGGTAGGTGTTAGGACACTTTTGATCACATAGTGTACCATTTTAGTGAACAGCAGGAGATCCCAGAATTAATATACCTTAGTGAAGGCTACAAAACACAAGTAGTATTGGGGACAGAAAGCTGTTTGAAACCAGACGTCAATGACAAAGCAATCATAAGTTAAGATTTGAATGTTTATTGCAAGGATAGGTTAGTCGCCAATTATGGCGGCGTATTTATTCCAGTAAAAAATTCGATAAAACTTAGCCAGGTTATAATGGATTCCGAATACGAATTGTTCTACGTAAAACTGATTATTAAAGAACAGCCAAAATGGTGACGGGATGCTTTTGTAGACCGTGTGAGTATCTGTTGTTGTACAGGGCTTCAGACAGAACTTGAAGAATGTGATTAGTAATATTCCTGATCATGCCGTTGTAATACGGATGATCTCTACTTTCCAGGTACAGATTGGCGTTTTTCTCGATGTCTTGTCGGAAAATGACCTTGAGCAGACAGTTAGAGAAACAACCCGTGAGGGTAGCGTCTTAGACCTCCTGGCAACAAACAGATCTGAACTTATCGAATCAGGTAAAGTAGAGGAAGGTATCAACGATCATAAGACTGTGAGAATATCTATGACGACGGGAAGGGATGTTAAGAAAGATATATTTGCTCAGGTAGGGTGACAGGATACAAATTTCAGAATATCTCAGCAGTCAGCATCAAATGTTCGGCGATGAGGATGAAGGTATGGAGAACAAATGGAAAAAAATCAGGGGCTTCGTTCAATATACCGTAGACAAGTATGTTCCGAGTAAGGTTTTAAGTGATGGGAAAGATCCACCATGGTTTAATAGCCGTGTTAGAAAAGCGCTATGTAAACAAAGATTCCTTCATCTCAGGTTTAAGAGAAGTAAAATCTCAGCTGACAAGCAAAAGCTGAGCGAAGCGAAAATGAACGTAAGGAAAGCAATCAGAAAAGTGTTCAATGATTTTGAAAGTAAGACCTTGTCAACCGACCTGAGTCAAAATCCGAAGGGATTTTGGTCGTATTTAAAATCAGTAGGTGGGTTAAAATCATCTATTCATTATCTCAGCGACCACACAGTCACAGAAACGGAAGATAACAGAGAGAAGGCCGAAATACTGCATTCAGTCTTCCGAAGTTGTTTCACCGGGGAGATCGTAACACTGTCGTCCTTTCAATCACCATACGAGCGTCGAAATGGCAGATGTTGAGATGAGCGATTACGGAACTGAAAAGCAGCTACAATGGCTTAGCAGTGGGAAGACTTCAGGACCAGATGAGACACCTATAAAATTCCATAAATATTATGCGAAATAACTTGCTCCCCTTCTGAGCAGGTGAGTTGCTGTCGCCATTTTTAATCGATTTTCATTTGATCGTTGAGTCGACTGCGATGCTTATTTGTCTTCTTCATGTATTTGGTGGCGAGTGATTTTAATTGCAGTACACGCGCTGTACTGGGGTTGGTGTGAGGGGCGTCCGCGGTGTGAGGTGGAGTGACGTGGTACTGTGTTTGTATGCAGCACGGTGAGAGGCCGAGTCGGCAAGACGAAGGAGCGTGGCCAGGCGCTATTGCAAGTTTAACCGTTACAATGCAAATCCTCAGACTGTGGTGACTGGGATTTCCTCGAGGTTGGAAGGACAAGTTATGTCGAGTTGGTTACAAGTTACACAGGCCGAATGAATTGGAGTCGCCGAGTTGCATCGGTTGGCGTTGTTCATGTTAACTAAATATTCCAATGTACTAAAAACAATTTGGAATTGTACCAATTGCTAATCACTGAATTTGGGGTCGTCACTCCCTACCTTGACGGCAGTTGAGAAAGTGTAACGACGCTCGCCAAACAGATACGAAGCATGGCTAAACATGCAGCCAGAAGTGTAACTAAGTAGTGCGTAAGTCTGTGCCTATTTTAACTTTCATGCCGTTATTTTAATGATGGTTTGAAGGGTTTCGATAACCCAATTTTAAGAGCCGTGACTGCCCAAATAAGTCACGGAGGTTAATTCTGTTGGTTTCATTTGTGTAGTATATCTTTGAAAGATATAACTAGTTGTGCAGCTAGGATTCTGAGTTAAGACTCAGAATATTGTCTGCTGCTGATGTGTTTAAGTTGCAGATAATTGGCAGTGGTTGACGCGAGTAGATTGGGATTGGACTACCACGGTGGCAGAGGGATATTTAAGGCCCTGCCCCCTCCCCCCTCCCCCCGCCTCATGTTATGTTGTTACTGTCGTGTAATTCCATCCTTTCGGTGGAGAGTTATGGTTTCTGAATCTCAGTCGCATTGCGAAGTTGAGTACCTTTCAATTTCATTTCCTGTTCCGTGGATTTCTTGTATTGGTTAAAATCTTTTGGTGTGCTCGCGTCCATCAGAAATTCTCATGTAGAGTGGAAGTAGCCCTTGTTAAGTTTTTCTTGGGAATATCTTCTCATTATAGTCACATAATGAAATCATACGAACTTGCTATATGCGAGTAGTATTGTTCTAATTAATCATAAGTTGTCCGAGTAAACTTTAAAAAGTTTGGTGCTTGTTGAACTAAGAAATTTAATGTGAGTTACTCATGTTAGTCCTGTTTGATGAATCAGTAATTTATGAACATTGTATTAGTTAATCAAAATTTGCACGAGTAATGCTTAAAATTTTTCTGTTTGTTGAACTCAGAGCTTTTTATCTGAGATATTTGTGTTAGTCATATCTTAGGAGTATACTTTTATGAATATTGTGTTTGAATTATGAAAAGTTGGCCAAGGTAGCCATAAAACATTACTTTCTGTTGAAAACTGGGTTGATTATGTCAGCCACATTTATCTTCATAACGGTTTTATGAATAAATTTTCGTTTAATGAAAAGTTTCACGAGTAAACCTTTAAAATATTGCTGTTTGTTGAACTCAGAACTTCTATGTGACCTAGGTAAGTCAGTTATATTTTACAAGGATGCTTTTGTGAATATTGTCTTTAAATTATGAACTGTGGCCAAAAAATTCTTAAAACATTACTGCCTGTTAACTCCGAACTTGCATGTGATGAAAGATAGATATAAAGTGTTTCCATTTAAGTGATGAAGTAGTTGTGATTCATTTGTCAGTCATGTTGAACTAATTATGGGTCCTGGAACATGGTTTACATTAACGCTAGTGGTTGAAAGGAAACCATATGTGGAAGATATCTTAAAAGATTTTTCTATAAGACAAAAATTGTTCAAATGGCTCTGAGCACTAAGGGAACTTAACTTCTGAGGTCATCAGTCCCCTAGAACTTAGAACTACTTAAACCTAACTAACCTAATGACATCACACACATCCATGCCCGAGGCAGGATTCGAACCTGCGACCGTAGCGGTCGCGCGGTTCCAGACTGTAGCGCCTAGAACCACTCGACCACTCCGGCCGGCTATAAGACAAGCTATGTTGTAATTATGGTTACTGCGAATGTATTATGAGCAAGTGTTTGTAATAAAGAAGTGTGGCAACTACAAATCATTTCGGCTGTGATTTCGGTGGGTCCTTAAGGACCATGCCCCCACCTTCTAGCAGTAATTTATCATAGATCGCTTGAGCGACGAAAGGTACCTAAAGCCTGGGGAAAAGCGCAGTTAATTCCTGTTTTTAAGAAAGGTCGTAAGACAGATCCACACAATTATAGACCTATATCGTTGATGTGAATCTTTTGTAAAATTAAGAATTATGGAACACGTTTTACGCTCAAGAATTATAACTTTTTTGGAAAATGAAGATCTCATCTATAAAAATCAACATGGATCTCGCAAACATATACTCTGCGACAGTCAGCTCGCTCTGTTCCTCCATGGGATCCACAGCGCATTGGGAAACGGTGATAAGGTTGATGCAGTGTTCCTTGAGTACCGTAAGGCATTTGACACCGTCCCGCATTGCCGTTTAATGGGACAATACGAGCTTCCGGAGAACCGGAGCAGACCATGATGACACCTTAGAAAAGACTGGAAAATTTTATGTACTGAGTGATCAAAAAGTTAATATAAATTTGAAAATTTAATAAACCACGGAATGATGTAGATAGAAGGGTAAAAATTGACACACATGCTTGGGATGACATGGGTTTTTATTAGAACCACCCCATATTGCTAGACCCGTGAAAGATCTCCTGCACGCGTCGTTTGGTGATGATCGTGTGCTCAGCCGCCAATTTCGTCATGCTTTGCCTCCCAGGTCCACAGACCTCAGTCCATGCGATTATTGGCTTTGGGGTTACCTGAAGTCGCAAGTGTATCGTGATCGACCGACATCTCTAGGAATGCTGAAGGAACATCCGACGCCAATGCCTCACCATAACTCTGGACATGCTTTACAGTGCTGTTCACAACATTGTTTCTCGACTACAGCTGTTGTTGAGGAATGATGGTGGAGATATTGAGCGTTTCCTGTAAAGAACATCATATTTGCTTTGTCTTACTTTGTTATTCGAATTATTGCTGTTCTGATCAGATGAAGCGCCATCTCTCGGACATTTTTTTAACTTTTGTATTTTTTTGGTTCTAATAACACCCCATGTCATTCAAAGCCTGTGTGTCAATTTGTACCTCTCTGTCTACATTACTCCGTGATTCATTCATTTTTAAAATTTATACTGACTTTTTGATCACCCGGTATTTTCAATATCAAACCGGAATTAAATAGTTTCCTTGAAGACTGTCAGCGATTCTAGGAGCCGGCGATCCGAGAACATGTTTCCTTAGACTCAGGTATAAACAACAATAGCACTTGATTAATGTTCGTCCGCGTGAGATCGAAAGTATCGCCTTTGTGAAAGTACCATTTAAGGCGCCAATGGCTGTCAACGATATCGCACGCGAGCGACGTAAGCCCGGTAAATGGAAGAGAAATTGCGTCGCTTACTTCGCTTTCACCCCTACCAAGTAATCATCAATTTTGTTTATAATTATGTTTTCAGCCGTGTACGAGGCACGTGAGAGTGACGTATTAATTTTCGCGATCGCGTGGGGCGTTGGCGCCGGAAATTGCCCGATAGGCGGCGATACGCATTCTTCACGTCAGGTCGGTGTCATTTGTTACGCCTGACGGCGGCCCATTGGCCTTACCAGGGAGGAGTGGTAGCGCGGGTGGTGTAACGGGATTAGGAAAATCGTTAGTGAGGCCGAAGGCCGTTACTAGGGGTGAGAGGTTCCATACTAACAAGCTGTTGTCCTGTGTCACACTGAAGTCGACTAGTGTGTCGATGCACGTAGGTTATTCTAAAAGTAAAGAACATACGTTTTTTGTCGAAACACTGTTATTGATAGTAATTGGTTGGTGACTCTGTAGAGTGCTGTGTACACAACGACTGTATAATAAATAAAATTAGAAGGAAGGTCAGCGTTGGACGTAATTTTGATGATTTATTAACAGCAAAATCGGTTTTCTATCACTTAATGGCCATCTCCATTGCTGGAAGTTAAAAATGTTCACATAGCGATCAGTGAATAAGAAACAAAAACCACATATAAACCTGAGTATAAACCAACTTTTGGCAAGAACATACCTTTAGCGTACAAATTAAAGCTCATAGCCACTGGTGTCTAGTTATTAGTAGTAACAGAAGCTATGAAACGATCATAATAACTGATGCCGCTGTTTAAATTCCCCTATTCAGCAGACCTCGGTGTGACACGGGGTTGGAACGCCCTCTATGTCACATGTGTCACCTGAAGACTTCACATTACTTTATTTGGCAAGAGATTACCACAAAATACCAAATGAGCACTTACAAATCATTAACTGAATATTTCAAATTTAAAACTGTACATTAAAAACGCATATCAAAAAGGAAGGGGATAATGCACATCTTTCCAACATTCACTGGTGTGTTATTTTCAAAACAACTTAAAAAAACACGCAAGACTAAAAACCAACAGGTAAAATTATAAGGTGCCAGATTATAGGACTAGTAAAAAAGAAAAATATACAAATAACATGATACCAAATATTACAGAATTGTTATAGCACAGTAACCACCATCTGCCGTGGGAAGTCAGAGGTCCAAAGTTCTTAATTCACGTGAAATATTATGTTGAAACCAAGAAGTCAAATACATAAATAGAGGTAATTGTACAATATATGTCACGATTTAACAGGTCAGAATGTCATGAAAGATATTATTCTTTCAAAAAAAAAATAATGGTGTACAGACTAACAACTTTTTATCGTATTTTACGACATGATGATACACACATCTCGTTTGTACTGTTAGTACATGTTAACACATTATAATTATTTCTGAGGCTTAAGTACAGAAATCATCGCAATTATGAAAATCAGAATGATTTAAAAGCACCTTGCGGATGCAGAGATCGTTTAGCGTACTCATGAGTAGGAACTACTGTTACAAATGGCAAAGAATTTAGATGTGTTGGCTAGAGACACAAGTATACGAAATACGCTAGCCTAGTAGAAAACTCCGCTACCATACCCATTATTTATTGTAAAAATTTCCTCATATGATACAAACAGAACTTGGTTATAAGAAAACAGTGTTCTCTTTAAAGTATAAAAGCTTGGTCCCAAAAAAATACATCGCAATCTGCTTACACACGTTTGCACTGGCACTGGGTCACAACCCATCATACATACATTTATAGTTGGCACAACATAAACGAAAACTGTCAAGCAAACTGTTTTGGATACTCATATGAAGGAGGTAATTTTATTACATGTCTTATAACAGCAGTGGGTAAGTAATAGTCGAAAGCGTATTGTACAACACACCTTGCTACCTTTTCTGGTTAGTCAAAGTTCAGAATTAAGCATTTCCCATACTGCAGCTCAAATTTCGAAATACCATCAGCATACTCACTTGCCGCAAAGTTGTTGAATCAGTCACTAACGTCCTCTTTCAGTTCGTTGTATTTTCCATAGCGCTCTTCGTCCAAATAATCATTTAAATTGGAAAAAAATGGTTGTCACTCGGGGTCAATTAAGGCTAAAAGGTGTATTTTAAAAAAAACTTACCATTTAAACTGCCGAAGCACATTCTTGGTAAATGCTGCAGAATCCAAGTGCACGTCATAGTTAGGAAGAAAAATACCGCCGAAGAAAAATCCACGCTGTATGTTTTGAACGCCGCAACATAGTCGATAGAGAATTCGACAGCAGGCTATTGTATTTTTGATCCATCTCTTATGCTTAAAGCCGTTGATTAAGACACCATGAAAGGTGGAAAATTTTATCTTTTTTAAATATATTCCTGCATGATTCCATAACATAAAGTTTATTTTTTTAATCTTAACCTTCCTTTTTGTATTTTAAATTATTGTTTCGCGTAACTTTCATTTCCTCAAAGCTCCAGTTAATCCCAAACCAGACAAACATATTTCCATGCTAAGTAAGCCAAAGCAATTATGATAATACGATCCGAGAAAAATATTATTTACAAAATTTAAAAATAGTACGGTAAACCACTTACATTAATTTGCAGTAACAAAGGACATAACCCAGAGGATGAGGTACACCGAACTATGTTCTCTTTATTATAGATATAAAATTTTTTTCATGTCAGATATTCACCATCCGGCGCTTTCAACAATGATACGACTTAAAACAGTAGCAGCAACCTCCATAGATACCATAGCCGACCAAAAACTTTAGATAGGTGTGGAAACAACATACTGTTAATTCATCTTTCACTGTAGAATTTAGAACTTGTTCGAAGAAAGAAAAGACGGTGCTTTCATGAGATTTATTTTTCCGGAAACGATTTTGAACACTTTAGTACTAATTAAATTGCAATAAGAAACATTAAGAATCCGTCATATAAACCTTAATTGTTAATGGAATAATGTGGAAGACCGCCTACATTGGTCTACAGTAAAAAGGACTGCAAAAAACTATCCAGGGCCGGAAATAAACATTGTTCTGTGGATTACCTCATTTATCCAAAAGAAGATCTTCTGTCACCCTTACACACTACGTTGAGCCTATAGATACACTTTCTGCAAGCCTTACGCAAACATGGGAAACTTTTTAAGTATGTCTGTGGACGGTAGAAATTCAAAGATGTGCTTTTGGGATCTGAAATTCTAAAAATGGTTTCGAATCTAATTCTACTCAGATAAAGGCTTGCTTTCATTGAAAGAGCTTTTTTATTTCATAGGCAACAAAATTGCATAAATTATATTTGGATCGACGACAAAATACTGGCAAATTATTAACATTAGGTTGTTTGTCGAGTCCCATTATTAACTTTTAAAAAGTCACCATGACTGAAACTACCTGAAAACTTAAAAATGTGTGACGGACCTGGGGCGAGACCGGAACTTTTGCATCCTCGGAGGTTTCCTACCGATTGAGCAGCGCAAGTAAGACTCGCGACTCGACCTGACAGCAACACTTCCACAACATTCCCTCCCTTTCCATCAAATCTCGAAGACAGGAGAGATGTGTAGCCGGACGTGTACCTGACTGGGTTCATCTACATCTACATCTACATCAGCATGGACACCCTGCAAATCACATTTAAGTGCCTGGCAGAGGGTTCATCGAACAACCTTTACAATTCTCTATTACTCCAATCTCATGTAGCACGCGGAAAGAACGAACATCTACAGGGTGTTACAGAAAGGTACGGCCAAACATTTAGGAAACATTCCTCACACACAAATAAAGAAAAGATGTTATGTGGACATGTGTCCGGAAACGCTTAATTTCTATGTTAGAGCTCATTTTAGTTTCTTCAGTATGTACTGTACTTCCTCGATTCACCGCCATGATTTCATACGGGATACTCTACCTGTGCTGCTAGAACATGTGCCTTTACAAGTACGACACAACATGTGGTTCATGAACGATCGAGCTCCTGCACATTTCAATCGAAGTGTTCGTACGATTCTCAAGAACAGATTCGTTGACAGATGGATTGGTAGAGGCGGACCAATTCCATAGCCTCCACACTCTCCTGACCTCAACCCTCTTGACTTTCATTCATGGGGGCATTTGAAAGCTCTCGTCTACGCAATCCCGGTACCAAATGTAGAGGCTCTTCGTGCTCGTATCGTGGACGGCCGTGATACAATACGCCATTCTCCAGGGCTGCATCAGCGATTCCATGCGACGGAGGGTGGATGCGTGTATCCTCGCTAAAGGAGGACATTTTGAACATTTCCTGTAACAAAGTGTATGAAGTCACACTGGTACTTTCTGTTGCTGTATGTTTCCATTCCATGATTAATGTGATTTGAAGAGAAGTAAGAAAATGAGCTCTAACATGGAAAGTATGCGTTTCCGGACACATGTCCACATAACATATTTTCTTTCCTTGTGTGTAAGGAATGTTTCCTGAAAGTTTGGCCGTACCTTTTTGTAACACCCTGTATATCTTTCCGTACGAGCTGTGATTTCCCTTATTGTATCGTGATGATCGTTTCTCCCTATGTAGTTCGAGGTGTATATGGAGGGGAAAGTTTGTGTTTGGAATTTCGTGAGAAGATTCCGTCGAATCGAAAAACGCCTTTCCTTTAATGATGTTCAGTCCAAATGGTGTATCATTTCAGTGACACTCTCTCTCGTATTTCGCGATAATACAACACGTGCTGCCCTGCTTTGAACTTTGTTGTAAGGAACTCACACCACGCTGCAGTATTCTAAAAGAGGACGGAGAAGCGTAGTGTAGGCAGTCTCCTTAGTAGATCTGTTACATTTTCTGAGTGTCCTGCCAATAAAACGCACTCTTTAGGTAGCCTTCCCCACAACTTTTGCTATGTGTTCTTTCCAATTTAAATTGTTCATAATTGTAATTCATATGTATTTAATTGAAATTACGGCCTTTATATCTGACTGATGTATCGTGTAACCGAAGTTTAACAGTTCCTTCTGGCACTCGCGTAGATGACCCCACACTTTTCGTTATTTAGGGTCAACTGCCACTTTTCGCACCCTTCAGATATCCTTTCTAAATCGTTTTTCATTTTTTCTGATCTTCTGATGACTTAACAGTTTCATCTGCAAACAGTCGAACAACCTAAGACAGCTGCTCAGAATGTCTCTCAAATTATTTATACAGATAATGAGCAGAAATGGCCTATAACACTACCTTGGGAGACGCCATAAATCACTTCTGTTTCACTCGATGACTTTCTGTCAGTTACTACGAACTGTGAGCTCTCTGACAGCAAGTCACATATCCAGTCACATAACTGAGACAACAGTCCATAAGTACGCAATGTCACTATGAGCCGCTTGTGTTGTGCAGTGTCAAAAGCCTTCTGGAAATCCAGAAATACGGAATCGATCTGAAATCCCTTGTCAATATCACTCAGCACTTCATGCGAATAAAGAGCTAGTTGTGTTTCACAAAAACTATGTTTTCTAAACCCATGTTGACTCTGTGTCAATTGACCGTTTTGTTAGAGGTGATTCATATGGGTCTGTAATTAACTGGATTACTCCTACCTTTCTTGAACATTGGTATGACCCGTGCAACTTTCCAGTCTTTGTATACGGATCTTTCGATGAGAGAACGGTTCTATATGGTTGTCAAGTATGTATCTAATGCATCAGCATACTCTGAAAGGAACCCGATTGGTATACAGCCTGAACCAGAAGATTTATTTTTAGTAAGTGATTTAAATTGCTACACTACCTCGAGGATATTTACTTCTACGTTACTCATGTTTGCAGCTGTTCTTGATTCGAATACTGGAATATTTGCTAGTATTATTTTGTGAAGGGATTTCGGAAGGCTGTGTTTAGAAACTCTGCTTCGGCAGCACTGTCTTCGATGGTGTCTCCACTGCTATCGCACAGAGAAGGCCGCTAACATACTTCACATACGACCAGAATGTCTTTGGATTTTCTGCCAGTTTCGAGACAAGGTTGCGTTGTAGAAATTGTTACAAAGGTCTCGCATTGAAGTCCGCCGGCCGGAATGGCCGAGCGGTTCTAGGCGCCTCAGTCTGGAACCGCGCGACCGCTACGGTCGCAGGTCCGAATCCTGCCTCTGGTATGGATGCGTGTGATGTCCTTAGGTTCGTTAGGTTTAAGTAGTTCTAAGTTCTAGGGAACTGATGACCTCAGATGTTAAGTCCCATAGTGCTCAGAGCCATTTGAACCATTTGAATCTTTGAAGTCCACTCTAAATTTCAAGCTTCTGTAAGATATAGCCGGTCTTGGGGATTTTGCGTCTGTTTAAATTTGTCATGTTTCTTTCGTTGTTTCTGCAACGGTATTCTGACCAGTTTTGTGTTCCAAGGAGGATCAGCTCCGTCGTTTGTTAACGTGGTAATGTTAGGCTAGCTCAGTCAATCGGTAGAGCAGGTTGCCGCGAGTGGAAACAGTCACGAGGTACGATTAACTGTCCGGTATATGCCTTTAATCTGCCAGAACATTTCAGATCAATGTATACTCTGCAGCAAAGTCAAAGTTCTTTGTAGTAATCTCGATTCTTTCCCTGAAAATACATGGTGAATCAGTGTGATTCTCTGTCCATCACTTACAGTACTCATTTATGGCCTCATTTCATTCCTCTCTGACAGGGAAAATCGTCCCATACTTGATCCGCAGATGTTATGGAAATGTGAAGTGATTCTGATGAGCGGTTATCACAGTATGGATTTGCACGGAATCGTACTGTTAGCTAATAAACAAACTGTAACAATACTCAAAAAGTTTTTTGTACAAATATTGTTGTTGTGGCGGTCTTCAGTCCTGAGACTGGTTTGATGCAGCTCTTCATGCTACTCTATCCTGTGCATGCTTCTTCATCCCCCAGTACCTACTGCAGCCTACATCCTTCTGAATCTGTTTAGTGTATTCATTTCTTGGTCTCCCTCTACGATTTTTACCCTCCACCCTGCCCTGCAATACTAAATTGGTGATCCCTCGATGTCTCAGAAGATGTCCTACCAATCGATTCCTTCTTCTAGTCAAGTTGTGCCACAAGCTCCTCTTCTCACCACTTCTATTAAATACCTCCTCATTAGTTATCTCCTATCTAATCTTCAGCATTCTTCTGCAGCACCACATTTCTAAAGCTTCTATTCTATTATTGTCTAAACTATTTATCGTCCACGTTTCACTTCCATACATGGCTACACTCCATACAAATACTTTCAGAAACGACTTCCTGACATTTAAATCTATATTCGATGTTAACAAATTTTTCATCTTAAGAAACGCTTTCTTTGCCATTGCAAGTCTACATTTTATATCCTCTCTACTTCGAACATCATCAGTAATTTTGCTCCCCAAATAGCAAAACTCCTTTACTACTTTAAGTATCTCATTTCCTAATCGAATTCCCTCAGCATCACCCGACCTAAGTCGACTAAATTCCATTATCCTCGTTTTGCTTTTGTTGTTGTTCATCTTACACCCTCCTATCAAGACACTATCCATTCCGTTCAACTGTTTTTCCAGTCCTTTGCTGTCTCTGACAGAATTACAATGTCATCGGCGAACCTCAAAGTATTTATTTCTTCTCCATGGATTTTAATACTTACTCCGAACTTTTCTTTTGTTTCCTTTATTGCTTGCTCAATATACAGATTGCATAACATCGGGGATAGGCTACAACCGTGTCTCACTCCCTTACCTGCCACTGCTTCCCTTTCATGTCCCTCGACTCTTATAACTGCCATCTGTTTTCTGTACAAATTGTAAATAACCTTTCGCTCCCTGTATTTTACTCCTGCCACCTTCAGAATTTGAAAGAGAGTATTCCAATCAATATTTTCAAAAGCTTTCTATAAGTCTACAAATGCTACAAACGTAGGTTTGCCTTTCCTTAACCTTTCTTCTAAGATAAGTCGTAGGGTCAGTATTGCCTCACGTGTTCCAACATTTCTACGGAATCCAAACTGATCTTCCCCGAGGTCGGCTTTTACCAGTTTTTACATTCGTCTGTAAGGAATTCGCGTTAGTATTTCGCAGCTGTGACTTACTAAACTGATAATACGGTAATTTTCACATCTGTCAACACCTGCTTTCTTTGGGATTTGAATTATTATATTCTTCTTGAAGTCTGAGGGTATTTCGCCTGTTTCATACATCTTGCTCACCAGCTGGTAGAGTTTTGTCAGGAGTAGCTCTCCCAAGGCTGTCAGTAGTTCTAATGGAATACTGTCTACTCCGGGGGCCTTGTTTCGAGTCAAGTCTTTCAGTGCTCTCCCATTTCAAATATACCCTATTTTAAATAGACCGATGCCTATTATGTTAAAAAACTAAAAGTAGCGTGAATTAGAATCCAGTGGTGTTCATTGCAGTGTAAAAGAGCGCTTCGTTTACGACATAACGTGTTTTGTAAAGTATCCACACCGACATTGTTTGTGATATTCAACATTCGTTCTTACTAGGTACGATGTTGTTATATTTGCTTACAGTGTGCATGTGTGTTCCTTAGTGCATTGCAAATTCCTAGCCAGTTAGTGTGTGACAGTCCAACAGCAGATCAAGAGTGGGAGATGCGATATACCTATGCAAAAAAGGCCGCCATGATTATAGAATTTGGAGAGTGTAGGGAGAAACCATTTCGTTCTTGTACGATTTATGCGACAGGATATCACAATAGACGACCATCTAGACAACTATTTATCAACTTCTTCAACCAGTTAAGTGAAACTGGTAGTATAACATCCTGACAACGTAATAAAAGGAAACAAGTTACGCAAAATATGGGGAAATTAAAGGTCTTCCTGCTGTTGCAATTGATTCTCACGTTACCTCCTGAGCAATTGCACGAGGAAGTGGCATAAAGCCAGGTTAGTGTCCTACACATTCTCTATTGACATAGGTTCTATGCTTACCACATCTGTCTCCATCAAGAACTACACTGTAAGTGTTATGAGAATCTTGTTAACTTCTGTACATGAGCATTAAGAGATGTATCATGTATCTCACTTATGAAGCCACATTTTCCAATCATGCCCTGTTGGAGTCCATAGTGTGTAAACATGTGGTTTGAGATTGTGAACTACCAGTTCATCGGCCCGTGTTTCATAGAAGGAACACTGAACGCGCACAAGTACTGCAGCCTCCTACAGAGCGTTTTGCGCGGATTCTAGAAGACCTCTGAATATTTGGAGGAACCTGTGGTACCAACATGATGGCTGTCCAATCCATAGTGTACGAATTACAACAGTATGCCTTCACGAATTGTCCCTAATCATTGGAATGGACGCAGAGGCCTATACTGACCGGTTTCCCCGTTTTGAGGCCTACAGACTTTATTCTGTGGGGAAAGCTGAAGGACGCTGTCTACAAGGATATACCAAGTAAACCCTACGACACGCAATGACGTATTACTGCCGCTTGCTTGACCATCTCCTCTGAAATGCTAGCACATGAGTAAAATAGTTTCATACCATAGTGGAAGCGTGTGTTGCTGCTCACGGTCGTCATTTAATATACAGCCTGTGATGTTCAATTGTCTCGTTACTGGTTACAGTCCCAATAACTAGTGTATACACTTGCATTGTTCTTTAGTGTGTGCCACCATAGGTATTGCGCAGGTGTCAGTGTGGGAACTTTTCGAAAAACGATATTACGTAGACGATTCGCACCAGAATCTTGCAACAAATCCCACAGACATTCAAATTTACCTTACTTTCAGTTCCTTGATGTCAATTAGCATTGTTCCATCTTACAAATTGTATATTTGCACAAAAATACACTTTCTGAATGTTATTATGACCAGTTAGTACGAACACCTGACTAATAATCCATTCTGTAAAACATCACATTAACAGCACTTTCAAGTTTCGCAATATTAGCGGAGCAACTTTAAGGTGGTTCCCCCCGTGTAGGTGATGTCAGTGAGGAAGGAAATGAGGTTATAATTAAACTTTCAAATCGATGGAGAGGCAATGTCACTGACTCTGGAATACTTATGTTATGGAAGACAACAGGTAATTCAACGGAGTACATGTACGGAGACAGAGTAACAGAATGATGGCATCACTGCCGCTTGAATAACAGTATGATGGGAGACAACTGACGGTCACTTCAGATAGGCGGACAACAGGCAGTTCAATGGAGTACAATAAGTATTAGATTGTATACAGAGAGCGAAGTTAAATATAAGCCAATGAGCGCATAACACCCACATAACGAGTGAGATATTTTATGTTTATAATCCAATAAAACAGAAGCTGTCATTGGAAAACTAAATTACTTTTCGTTCTAATTACACGTGTTGTGCAAATTATAACGATTTCATCTTCTGGCGGAACTTAGCGTATTGAAAAGAACTAAAGACAGATTTGCCACATAGTCATGTGGTTAAGTTAGTAATTAATTATAATTCATCTAAAAGTATGCATTTGGTGACCTGTACTATAAGAGACATTTCGACAGGGCCAAATATTGCGCCATGTGAAATTTGTAGAATTCCCTAGAGTACATCTGGGCTGGAAACGCAACTGACACTACATAGTGCCTACTACATCATCACAAATCGAGCAGTAGTGAAACAGTATACTATACGTGGAAACACATGTGCTATAATGTAGTGAAGAACTTAAGTATGTGGAGAAGCAGTGTCTTCTGTGCTCTGTAAGTATGCCAGTGAAATTAAAATGCGATATGAATAAAATTGATGTACAGAGTGGTTAAACGTCATTGAACTGAAAGAGTGTATAAAATGTATTATGTCAAATAGCAGGTGTTTGACAGGTGAGCTGCATGTGTCTCACTGCAAATGTTAATTTCGAGACGAACGTGCCAGCCCATTTCTTTCAGAATTACTTTTTAAAGACCAAACGTCTAAGTTGATAAACACAAGGTGATTTACAATGAATACAGAAAGACAGTGAATATAGGAATTATTTTATTACATAAATACGCCTTCTAGACTGAAAGGTTATTGCTCATAGTCTGGCATTCGCTAGATAAAAGAGCATACTACGTCCTAGAATAAGCAAAAGCGTCCTCAGTAATTGTTGTTCAAAGTCATTTTCGGACCAAGTTTGTTAGGCAAAGTGGAACCTCAACATACAAAGTGTGCCAGTTGGGCAAAGCAGTTGGAGGAGACAGGATGCATATGTACGAAGTAAACCACGGGATGCCCATTCGTGTCGAGACTGGAGTGGTGGAAAGCATGAAAACATTTATACGAGCAACGGTTGAAAGTTTTAAGTGGTTATTTTTTTTTTTTTTTTTTGTGTAATCAGTCTTCTGACTGGTTTGATGTGCCCCACCACTAATTCCTCTTCTGTGCCAACCACTTCATCTCCGAGTACCACTTGCAACCTACATCCTGAATTATTTGATGGAAGTCTAATTTCTGTCTTCCTATACAGTTTTTACACATTAGAGATCCATCTAGTACAGTGAAAGTTATTCCGTGATGTCTAAAACGTATGTCCTAACATCCTGTCCCTTCCTCTTAACCTCTTGACAGTGTTTTCCGTTTATAACTTTCTTAACAGATCCTGCAGGGAACCTCCTGGTGTCTTACCTTATCAGTCAAACTAATTTACAGCAAGCATGTACACCTGAACTGTCTTTGACGGTGTTGGTTTGCTACCGACTCTGATCAGCACAACGCTATCACTGAACTGTTCACAGCAGCACACTCTCGGCCCTGCCTTCCTACTCATATCGAACCCCACTCCCGTTATACTATATTACGCTGCTTTTCTTATCATCCTAAATTCACCTGACCAGAAATCTTTGTCGTCTGTTCATTTCATTTCACTTCACTGATACCCATTGTGCCTAGGTTGAGCCTTAGCATTTCCTGTTCCAAATTTTCTAGCTGCCCTACCAAGTTGAAACTTCTGAAATTCCACACCCCGACTCGTAGAACGTTATCCTTTCATTAGTGATTCAATCTTTTTCTCATGGTCACTTCCCTCTTAGCAGTCCCATTTCGGAGATCCGAATGGGGAACTAGTCCGGAATCTTTTGTCAGTGGAGAGATCATCATAACACTTTTTCAGTTACAGGCCACATGTCCGGTGGATACACATTAGTTGTTTTTAATGCACTGGCTTCCATTTCCTTCTGCGTCTCATGCCGTTTATCATTGCATTCTTCCGACATTAAGGCCTGTTTCTCAACTCAAAGGCAAAAGAATGCCGTGAACCTCTGTCAGCTCTTCCGCCATGTCTGGCAAGGGTATTGACACAGTGAGGGAAAACTTATTATGCCGAAAGTCTTCGGACGCGAATGTTGATGATTTTAATCATAATTTAAGTGACGGCGGATTTCGAGCCAGGAGCTGAGGCGCTTTGATTATTGATCAAAGACGCTACCCATCGAACACTGGTGCAATCAGCCTTGCAGAACTAAGAAGTTTGAGGTAGTAAACTAGCCGATGAACCAAATAGAAGACTATTATGTATTGATTTTCAATCATGGTTGAAAGTGGAGGTTTCGCAGGAAGACTTGTGTTATCTGACGAAGACACATTTCACTTTAGTGCCAAGGGGGAAAAGAACAATTTGAGAATATCGGTTACACAAATCTTACATGTCTCTCTGGAACATTAACATGTATTCCCGAAAGTTAACGTTTTCTGTGCAATAACCCAACACTCAATCTTTCGTCCTTTCTTTTTTATAGAACCTGCCGTAACAGGAACAATCTATGTTGATATCCGTTCTCTCTGATTGTTACCTCAGTTGACAGAAGGGGTACTCGACTTCATTTCAGAGCAGGATGGGGCCCCTTCACATTGGCAATCACGTCAACGATTATCAATTATTATTCGTGAAGCAGAAGTGGACAATTAAACATCTGAATTGAAACAGTCGTGCTCGGTCGAATGATATCCCGTTGTTCAAGTCGAAGCCCCCATGTCACGAGGCCTTACACCATTTTCTTTTTTTCTGTTAGGGTTGTGTGAAGGGCATGTTTCACATGCCTTCATTTTCCCAGTGCTTAGAACAGCAATCGCACCGGAAAGCAGGGACCGGTTAACTCCACTGATTGGGCTATCGTCAAGCGGATCCAGCAGGAAATACAGTACCGGGTAGACATCTGACGTGTCACAAATAATGCCCACACCGAATGGCCTCTGGAACTGTTAGAGTTAACCTTTCAATATATACAGAACTGAACTCTGCTAAACTCCTTCCGAAACGGACTTGGAAGGCCTAACGATACCGACCGGCTGCCGTGTCATCCTCAGTCCACAGGTGTCACTGGATGCGGATGTGGAGGGGCATGTGACATAGCTATCACGGCCGTATGTCAGTTTACGAGATCCGAGCCGCTACTTCTCAAGTCAAGTAGCTCCTCAGTTTGCGTCACAAGGGCTGAGTGCACCCCACTTGCCAACAGCGCTCGGCAGTACCGGGTAGAGATCTGATGGTCACCCATCCAAGTGATAGCCCAGCCCGACTGTGCTTAACTTCGGTGATCTGATAGGAATCGGCGCTACCACTGCGACAAGGCAGTTGGCCCTTCAGTCTACACAGGGTGTTTGGAAACCCCCGTTACAAACTTCGAGGACTTGTAAAGGGGAAAAAGTAAAATATATTTTGAATGGGAACCCATGACTGGAACACTACCGTTTCCATTGTAAGACGGTTTAAATTGAGATGTTTAATTGTCCACTTCTGCTTCACGACTTGAGTTATCAGATAAGAATTCGAAAGGAAACATAGCAAACATTCATTTATCAGTGAAGCACATTTGTTTTTATTAACACTTAAACATTACGTGTTTACATTATTCCAGAACAAAAAGCAAGCTGTGCGTAGAGAAGAGTATTGATTAATTACGACATCAGGTGACTATTTGACGTAGACACGTTATCCCGCCTACCCTATTGCATTTCTTGGATAAGCAGTTCTGAAACTTTTCTCTTTCCATCCGCAGACGTCGATGTGTTACACATCTGAATTGAAGCCTTCTTAGAATGGAAACGGTACGTTTCCTGACATGGGTTCCTATTCAAAATAGTATGTACTACCTCCCCTTACAAGCCCTAAAATTTTTTAACGTAATTTCGAGCACCCTTTATGGGTGTTTCTGATATACAGTCTTTACTGTAAAAGCAGGAAAACTTTCATTATGTCGCATTCAATTTTAATCACATTCTATTTGCTTGAAAGACATGGCAACTAGATATTCGTTATCAATGATACGTTAAAATTACGAGCGAGAAAGATATTTTAAATAGTTTCCTTCTGAAATTAAACAAAGCTAAGAGTCCTATTTTGTTTAACAATGGTGTGCTTTATAACTCTCGCCATTGTACTCGCGGATGAGTTTAATTAGTTTGAAGCTATAAGGAGTCTCCAAATGAAAAGGAGACTACAGTTGTAAGGAAAGAAATGTTAATAACAATCTTACAATGAGAGTCTTATGGAAAGATACAGCTATGCCTAATTGCTATTGACACTGCTACACCGATCCCAGTGGGTAGGTAGAGAGTGGATGGCTCCAGTGTAAACCTCCTGGGTTGCTGACGGATCCAATTTTCCTGGGTGTCTTGCACTTCATTGTTACAGCTGAACCTCTGACCTTTCAGAGATTAAGGAGCCGAAAATATCCGATAACGTGGGGAGATACCGTGGCAGTAAGGAGGACGTTCCAGGACCGGCTGTAAAATTTTTTGAAGGAATTTGAGGCTTTTCTTGGCCACATGACGCCTAGCACTGTCTTGAAGAAGTAGTATGCCATTGGTAAGATAGCCCCTGTGCTTTTCCTTCATGCTCTGAGCCTTAGCAACGTGTTGGAGTACAGCTCAGCGTTAACTGTTGCACCTCATGGTACCAAGTCGATGAGTAGGGGTGCGTCTTCGTCCAAAACTAAGATGAGCATCACTTTTCCGGCCTTCGGGGTCGAGTGAGCTTTATTTGAACGAGGACAGCCGGGATGCCGCCACTTCATGCCCTTCTCTTTCCAGGCAGGGTCAAAGTGGTGACAGTACGTTTCCTCACATTCCGTAAACCGAGAAACCAAATCTCTGACTGTCTGAAAGGTGCTTCGGCACCCACTGTGCACAAGCTCTCTCATAATGAAGATTGTCGTGGATTACGAGGTGCACAGTTCTTTTACTTACCGGAAGTTCAACAGCAAAGGCACTTGTGGTGACGATTTGGCCGTGTGGTCCCCACCATAGCCGAAGTGGTACCAGTGGTGACAACGGGCCATGCACAGGGCGTGGTATGTCCCTGATGTTTGCACGTCAGGCTCACAATGCTGACACCATCGGAATACTGTGCACGGTGCAAGACACGGCTCTCAGTACATCTCTTTCGCCTTTTGATAAATTTGTGAAGCACGCTCCATTTCTGCGCGAGAAGACTGGACAACCACTCTCTGCGCTGATCGACAACGAACTGAGGAAACAACTATGCAGAAATGGGGAAATTGCTGCTAAGCCTGTAACTCCATTTGTGCATCAGGAAATGCCACGACGCCGCTTCGTGGAAAAGACATTGACCCTTTGGAATTGAACGCGACGCTGTTACAGAGAAGGTCTCCTCTTTCACTGAGCATATGTCCTCTCTTTTGTCTTGCGTAGCACTTACAGCCCAATTATCTGCCGGACGTTTTCCAATCTTTGTCTTCCTCTACAGGTTTTTCTCATTGCATCTCCCTTAGTATGAGGGAAGATGTACTATACACCATTTCCTTGTTCTAGTCAATGTTTTCTATTATTTCTTCCCCTTCCGATTCTGCTGAGAACCTCCTCATCCCTTACCTTACCAGTCCAGCTAATTTTCAACAGGCTTCTGTAGTACCACATTTCAAAAGCTTCGATTCTCTTACGTTTTGGTTTTCTCACAGTTCTTATATCACTATCGTACATTTCTCAGATTAAACCAATGTTTGATATTATCAGATATATTTTCGTAAGTATTGCACTTTTCTCCAGTGTTAGACTGCTTTTTGTGTCCACCTCACTCCGACCGGCATGAGTTGTTTTGCTGTCAAGGTAGCAGAAGTCCTTAACCAAATCCAGTTTGAGCTCACCAATTTCGATTTAAGTTTGTAGCTGTTCTCATTGCTGCTACCGCTCATTACTTTCGTGTTTCTTCGATTTCCAGCCAGTCCATATTGTGCACTCATTAGACTGTAGATTTTATTCAACAATCCTATAATTCTTCATCACTTCCCCCGAGGATAGCAGTGTCATCAGCGAATCTTATGATTAATATCCTTTCACCTCGAATTTTAATCTAACTGTTGAACTTTCCTTTATTTGCGTCATTCTTCGACGTATTATGAAGGAAACTGTAGGGGCTAGAGAGTTCATTCCTGTCTTATACACTTTTTAATCCGAGCACTTGCGACGTCGGCATGAATACCTGATCTGTTTTTGTCGGAGTTATTTCGCTTTAGATCATGATGAGATCAACCCTGTCACTTTTCACACTAGTCCCCTCTCTTTCCTACCTTCCTATCCATAACGAATACTACTCACGTTGAACCACTTCCTGCTGCTGTTGATAGTATCCTATACTCATCTGATCAGAAATCAAAGTCTTCTTATTTCACTTCTCTGATCCCCGCTGTATCTAGGCTGAGCCTCAGCATTTTCCTTTTCATATTTTCTACTTTCTTCACCATGTTCAAACTGCTGACATTCGACGTTCTAACTCGCAGAACTTTATGCTTTCGTCGATTATTCAATCTGTTTCTCATGATCACCTCCCCTTGTCACTCCCCTCACGGATATGGGAGATCAGACATTCCTATGGAGGATTCCTTTATAGTCCACGTGATGTATGGAAGCACATCATGTGCCATTAATCCAGGGGCTTCCATTGTGTCTCCTCATGCCGTTGATCACTGTTGATTGTTCCTGTTTTTAGTGGATATTTCCAGCCGCAGGACAAGGGATTACCCTGATCCTCAGACCGCATCTGCGCCCTATTTCACAACACCATTGGCAGAACAAATGTGACCACTTACGCCGGAAGCCTTCATGCATAGCCTTTAGGTTAGAGTAGCATATTTACTGAAACTGCAAAATGTCGCAAAAATTGCGATACGGTCAGAGGATGTGGTCGTACTGGTTTAGTCAGATATTTGCAACCGTACCTTAAAACAGAGGGTTCTGTATGTATTGCTTCATGATGGCGTATTTTAAGTACGTAGCAGTATTTATGTAAGATATGCATCACACATTTCTAGTATATATTGCAGAAAAAAGGCAATGTAGGAAGGATTTTAGGTTTTATAAACGCAAAACTGGAATCTTTGTACCCGCATTCCGATTGCGATTACTAGAGTTTACCATTAAAATATTTTATCACATCCGTTCAACGTTTGTTACCTTATACTGGAGAACATGGGTCCATTATTCTTAGTAGGGACTGTACTGGATTAAATTAGAAGAAAGTTCTGTCAACATATGTCTTGATGCATATTACTGTCCAGAAGCGGATTATTTTACTTTCGTCGTTATTGTTGAGTATTCGGTGATGTGGGCTGTATTTTTGATGACTTCTGTGGCTTGTACCTTATTGTTCCTGCTTATCTCCTCGTTCTTAGCCCTTTGATCGTGACCATTTCGTCAGATAAAGTACATAAAACTGTATCTTATATCAATCGTTTCATATTTATCATTTTGAGGCAACAAAGGCATCATAATATGGTTAGTGATTCAGCAGTATGTGAGCTATGTAAAATGTGAAATTCCATTATTACATGCGGAAAGTAACATATATGGTATTCAGTTAACGCTTAGTCTACGAGATGTACCATAAGAAATGTGTCATACGTACCGAGCGATATCCGTAGCTTACCATTCCATGTCTAACAAATATACTGAGTGGGTTGTTCCAGTGACTTCAGACTTGGCACTATCTGTAGGGTGTACAAGGGATCACGATTAACTTCGCACCATTCGCACCCAGTATATATAGAAATAAGTACAGTACAAAATGATATTTCCTGTAAAAAGCTATACTGACAGTAGCGCACGAAAACCTGTTGCTGCTGAAGCTGTTAACCGCACTTTTGGACTGTCAGTTTTTCCACGTGACATATGACGTAGGGAAGCTATAAGGCCTCAAGACCGTCATATAACATTAAAGCTCTTCCAATGAATTATAAGGCGCTGTGATGAGCAACTACAGTTCACATCTTACTTTTCATTTCACGGATAAGACTAGGTTCACATGGAGTGGGATTCCAAATTACTGCAATAACCACGTGTGGGCAGGTAAATATCTTGACACCTCTGCTTCCGACAGTACCCCTTTTCCACAGTTCTGACCGATATTTTACGTACTTTGCGGCACTTAAACTACTGGAATAGATGTTATCATATAGTGAGAGCCATTCAGTAAGAATCCCGTAGGTTGAAGCTACTTCCCCACGATACCCTTCCTTTCTGCAGTGCAAATGCCGTAACGCATTCAGGCGAACATCTGAGTAAAGAGGGAGGGATTAGTTACCGTGATGGCATCATAGCGATGTTGGTAACGAAAGTAAATACATCTATCATGAATAGTAGGAGTATTTTTACTAGAACAAGTGGATAAGCAATTATTAGCATCTCGCTTAGAAAACGAATGGACATAATTCAGTTCCAGTGTAATGAACGAATTATGAGGAAAGTTTAAACGCATTATACATCATGCCCTATCACAGTAAATGAATTAAGGTCAGAAAAGACCCACCGTGGTTTTTTAACAATATACGGAGCAATTATTAGTGCACTCTCGGTTCAAAAGAGAACACAAAAAGCGACAGGCTAAAACTAGTAGAAATCCATGTGGCAGTAAAAAGATATGTGCCAAACATTAAACAACTACCACTGTCATACCTTAGGCGATGATCTTGAAGAAAACCCGAGAAAATTCTTGCCTTACGTCAAATCGCTAAGCAGATCGAAGGGTTGTATCCAGACACTCATTGACCTCTGTTGTGTGGCAATACAAGAAAACAAAAGAAAAGAAAAAATTTAAATCTCGTGTTTAGTCATTCACTCAGGAGGACCGTACAAACATACCGTTGCTTGAACGTCCTGCAGAGTTCCTTGTGGAGGACATAGTAATAGGCATCCGTGGCGTAGAGAAACATCTGAAAGAGTTTTGTAAGTTCCCAGGTCCGCATAGAATCCCAGTTCAGTTTTATGGACAGCACTGTATGGCAGTGGTCCCTTGCTAAGCTTTTATTTATCATAGGTCTCTCGATCAATGTAAAGTCCCAAGTGACTGGGAAAGAACGAGTAGTTGACTCCCGTGTATAATGAGGGTAAAAGATTTTTATTTTAATTTTTTTTTTTTTTTGGTCATCAGTCTACTGACTGGTTTGTTGCGGCCTTCCACGAATTCCTTACCTGTGCTAAACTCTTCATCTCAGAGTAGCACTTGCAACCTACGTCCTCAATTATTTGCTTGACGTACTCCAATCTCTGTCTTCCTCTACAGTTTTTGCCCTCTACAGCTCCCTCTAGTACCATGGAAGTCATTCCATCATGTCTTAGCAGATGTCCTATCATCCTGTCCCTTCTCATTATCAGTGTTTTCCACATATTCTTTTCCGATTCTGCGTAGAATCTCCTCATTCCTTACCTTATCAGTCCACCTAATTTTCAACATTCGTCTATGGCACCGCATCTCAAAAGCTTCGATTCTCTTCTGTTCCGGTTTTCCCACAGTCCATGTTTCACTACCCTACAATGCTGTACCCCAGACGTACATCCTCAGAAATTTCTTCCTCTAATTAAGGCCTGTATTTGATATTAGTAGACTTCTCTTGGCCAGAAATGCCTTTTTTGCCATAGCGAGTCTGCTTTTGATGTCCTCCTTGCTCCGTCCGTCATTGGTTAGTTTCTACTACTTCTCATTACCTTCGTCTTTCTCCGATTTACTCTCACACCATACTGTGTACTCATGACACTGTTTATTCCGTTCAGCAGATCATTTAATTCTTCTTCACTTTCTCTCAGGATAGCAATGACATCAGCGAATCGTATCATTGATATCCTTTCACCTTGTATTTTAATTCCACTCCTAAACCTTTCTTTTATTTCCATCATTGCTTCCTCGACGTACAGATTGAAGAGTAGGGGCGAAAGGCTACATCCTTGTCTTACACCCTTCTTAATACGAGCACTTCGTTCTTGATTATCCACTCTTATTATTCCCTCTTGGTTGTTGTACATATTGTATATGTCCCGTCTCTCCCTATAGATTACCCCTACTTTTTTTCAGAATCTTGAAGAGCTTGCTCCATTTTATATCGTCGAACGCTTTTTCCAGGTCGACAAACCCTATGAACGTGTCTTGATTTTTCTTTAGAGTTGCTTCCATTATTAGCCGTAACGTCAGAATTGCCTCTCTCGTGCCTTTACCTTTCCTAAAGACAAACTGATCGTCACCTAGCGCATTCTCAATTTTCTTTTCCATTCTTCTGTATATTTTTTTTGGAAGCAGCTTCGATGCATGACCTGTTAAGCTGATTGTGCGATAATTCTCGCACTTGTCAGCTCTCGCCATCTTCGGAATTGTGTGGATGATGCTTTTCCGAAAGTCAGATGGTCTGTCGCCAGACTCATATATTCTACACACCAACGTGAATAGTCGTTTTGTTGCCACTTCCCCTAATGAATTTAGAAATTCTGATGGAATGTTATCTACCCCTTCTGCTTATTTGACCGTAAGTCCTCCAAAGCTCTTTTAAATTCCGATTCTAATACTGGATCCCCTATCTCTTCTAAATCGACTACTGTTTCTTCTTCTATCACATCAGACAAATCTTCACCCTCATAGAGGCTTTCAATGTATTCTTTCCACCTATCTGCTCTCTCCTCTGCATTTAACAGTGGAATTCCCGTTGCACTCTTAATGTAACCACCGTTGCTTTTAATGTCACCAAAGGTTGTTTTGACTTTCCTGTATGGTGAGTCTGTCCTTCCGACATTCATATCTTTTTCGATGCCTTCACATTTTTCCTGCAGCCATTTCGTCTTAACTTCCCTGCACTTCCTATTTATTTCATTCGTCAGCGACTTGTATTTGTGTATTCCTGATTTTCCCGGAACATGATTGTACTTCCTCCTTTCATCAATCAACTGAAGCATTTCTTCTGTTACCCATGGTTTCTTCGCAGCTACCTTCTTTGTACCTATGTTTTCCTTCCCAACTTCTATGATGGCCCTTATTAGAGACGTCCATTCCTCTTCAACTGTGTTGCATACTGCGCTATTCCTTATTGCTCTATCTATAACGTTAGAGAACTTCAAACGTATCTCGCCATTCCTTAGAACTTCCGTATCCCACTTCTTAGCGCATTGATTCTTCCTGACTAATATCTTGATCTTCAGCCTACTCTTCATCACTACTATATTGTGATCTGAGTCTATATCTGCTCCCGGGTACGCCTTACAATCCAGTATCTGATTTCGGAATCTCCGTCTGACCATGATGTAATCTAACTGAAATCTTCCCGTATCTCCCGGCCTTTTCCAAGTATACCTCCTCCTCTTCTGATTCTTGAACAGGGTATTCGCTGTTACTAGCTGAAACTCAATTAGTCTTTCTCCTCTTTCATTCCTTGTCCCAAGCCCATATTCTCCTGTAACCTTTTCTTCTACTCCATCCCCTACAACTGCATTCCAGTCGCCTATGACTATAAGATTTTTGTCCCCCTTTATATACTGCATTACCATTTCAATATCCTCATACACTTTCTCTATCTGTTCATCTTCAGCTTGCGACGTCGGCATGTATACCTCAACTATCGTTGTCGGTGTTGGTCTGCTGTCGATTCTGATTAGAACAACCCGGTCACTGAACTGTTCACAGTAACACACCCTCTGCCCTATCTTCCTATTCATAACGAATCCTACACCTGTTATACCATTTTCTGCTGCTGTTGATATTACCCGATACTCATCTGCCCAGCAATCCTTGTCTTCCTTCCACTTCACTTCACTGACCCCTACTATATCTAGATTGAGCCTTTGCATTTCCCTTTTCAGATGTTCTAGTTTCCCTATCACGTTCAAGCTTCTGACATTCCACGCCCCGTCTCGTAGAACATTATCCTTTCGATGATTATCCAATCTTTTTCTCATGGTAACCTCCCCCTAGGCAGTCCCCTCCCGGAGATCCGAATGGGGGACTATTCCGGAATCTTTGGCCAATGGAGAGATCATCATGACACTTCTTCAACTGCAGGCCACATGTACTGTGGATACACGTTACGAATAGACCATCAAAATTACACACACACACACAAACAAACACACACACACACACACACACACACACACACACACACACACGCACACACGTCCTTAACATCTATATGCTGCAGAGTTGTTGAACACCTACACGGCACATGCAATATTGAATCTTCTTGAAACAGATGACCTACTGCCAACAAATCTGCGTTGATTTAGAAATCAACCCTCCTGTGGAACTCACATTTCCATTTTTTCAAATGATATCCAGCAAACCATAGATCCGTAGAATTCTTCAATCTCTACGAAGCGTTTCAGAAGGTGCCCCATCGCAGAGTGTAAACGAACGTATACCGCCGGATTCCGGATGTGTGAGAGCCTCGAAATCTTCTTAAGTAATAAATCCCAAAATGTTGTACTCGATGACATTTGTTGATCAGTCACAAGAATGTCGTCAAGATCACACCAGGATATTCTGATACGGCTGCTCTTATTTTCTAAAATCATAAATGGTCTGAAGAACGGGTGAGCAGCAACCTGTGGCTGTTTGCTGATGATGCTGTGATGTATGGTAAGGTGTCGTTTTTGGGTGACTGTGGGAGGAGACAGGATAACAGATAAAATTTCTGACTGGTGTGATGAATACACTAAATGGAGATAAAGTGGAATCTATGAAAATGAGTAGGAAAAACAATCCCATAATATACTACAGATTTAGTAGATTCACATAGTTATGTTTATTAAACACCTAGGCGTTTCGTTACACAGCGATAGGAAATGGAACGAGCTCTTAAGGACGTTAATAGGAAGAACGAATGTTCGACTATAGTTAGTTGGGATAATTTTAGGAAAGTGGTTCATGTGTAAAGGGGACTGTGGGTAGAGCACTAGTGTCTTTGCGATAGCGTTTCTTCAGGTGTATTAGTCTGGAGTTTGGGAGCAGTAGCAATAGCGACCGAGTACAGTGTCAAGGTTAGCCAGAAGTTATTGTCACGTTTATAGTGTTTATCCATGAAGAACAGTCTTTACACTGATGAGCAAAAACTGTATAACTAAATTCTTCATAGCCTGTTAGTCAACTTCTGAAAGCAATGCATTGATTCGACAAGTACATGGTAACTTGTGAAAGTTCATCCTTCTCGTGGGCGTGTAGAAGTGGCTAACAATATAAGTAATGGAAATGGAACACCACAAGCCTATTCTCCAAGTGTTTGTCGTTTACACTACGAGTTTCAACACTACATTTGCTTCATGTTCGGGTCCTACTTTTAACCAAAGTAGTTACTACATATTCGGAATAAATACTACTGATGAATAGCTGTCCACTTCACTTAGTTATTGTATGGGTTCTATGATACATGAGCCATTCACAAAGTAATTATTTGGTTAAAAGTAAGACCTGAAGATGATGCAAATGTAGCATCGAAACGTCTGAATAGCAAATACTTTGAAAATGCGGTTGTGTTTTCCTTTTCCAATACTTAAGTCCATCGTAGATTTCCAGGTTTATGCGGCAACAGTGTATTACGGGTCTGTCATTTGTAGGCGTGATGCTAGTGCCGAACAGGGCCCCAGGTGTGTTACATTGGGTTTGGCTCGGGAGAGTGTGGTGCCCAAAACATGATGCCCTGTTCTTCGAAAAACTGTATCACGATTCGGGCTTTTGACACGTGGGGATATCGTATAAGAAATACCAACGCTGTCGGGCAAGGCATCATGCATGAAGGTATACAGGTGACTGCAATAATGATTATCATAAGGAACTTACTCCAATGCAGACTGTTTTTCCGATAAGATTCCTTACTTACCACAGTTTGAGTAGTTCCATTTTCCACGTCATTCCCGATTAACGCTCGGTATAACAGATAATTAAAAGTGACTTCGTAAGTGGCATGCCATGTTCTCTATAAGAGATGAAGCTGAGCTTTATCGTACTACGGTTTGATGACAATGCACACTAGTGTTACTTTTCACAATATTTGGACACAAATGACCAAGTAGATAACGTCGAAAGTTTCAATGAGGCTTCTCGCGGAAGATTCTGTTATAAACAGAGAAGTAGCGACGCTAGAAAATTGTAAAGAAATGCAGGAAGACCTCCAGAGGATTAAAGCTTGGTGCAGGACGTGACAATTGACCGTCAACATAAACAAAGGTAATCGGAAAGAGCATTAATTATATAATTACAAAATTGCAGGACAATCACTAGATTAAGTTACTTCAATAAAGTCTCTAGGAGTATACAAACGAAACGATTTGAAGCGAAACGAGCACATAAAATTAATCACGAGTGCGGTTGGTGCCAGAATGAGATTCAGTGGAAGAATCTTCAAGGTATGTAGTCCATCAACAAAACGAAATAGTATACAAAGCACTCGCTCGACCATACTACACTCCTGGAAATGGAAAAAAGAACACATTGACACCGGTGTGTCAGACCCATCATACTTGCTCCGGACACTGCGAGAGGGCTTTACAAGCAATGATCACACGCACGGCACAGCGGACACACCAGGAACCGCGGTGTTGGCCGTCGAATGGCGCTAGCTGCGCAGCATTTGTGCACCGCCGCCGTCAGTGTCAGCCAGTTTGCCGTGACATACGGAGCTCCATCGCACTCTTTAACACTGGTAGCATGCCGCGACAGCGTGGACGTTAACCGTATGTGCAGTTGACTGACTTTGAGCGAGGGCGTATAGTGGGCATGCGGGAGGCCGGGTGGACGTACCGCCGAATTGCTCAACACGTGGGGCGTGAGGTCTCCACAGTACATCGATGTTGTCGCCAGTGGCCGGCGGAAGGTCCACGTGCCCGTCGCCCTACCGGACCGCAGCGACGCACGGATGCACGCCAAGACCGTAGGATCCTACGCAGTGCCGTAGGGGACCGCACCGCCACTTCCCAGCAAATTAGGGACACTGTTGCTCCTGGGGTATCGGCGAAGACCATTCGCAACCGTCTCCATGAAGCTGGGCTACGGTCCCGCACACCGTTAGGCCGTCTTCCGCTCACGCCCCAACATCGTGCAGCCCGCCTCCAGTGGTGTCGCGACAGGCGTGAATGGAGGGACGAATGGAGACGTGTCGTCTTCAGCGATGAGAGTCGCTTCTGCCTTGGTGCCAATGATGGTCGTATGCGTGTTTGGCGCCGTGCAGGTGAGCGCCACACTCAGGACTGCATACGACCGAGGCACATAGGGCCAACACCCGGCATCATGGTGTGGGGAGCGATCTCCTACACTGGCCGTACACCTCTGGTGATCGTCGAGGGGACACTGAATAGTGCACGGTACATCCAAACCGTCATCGAACCCATCGTTCTACCATTCCTAGACCGGCAAGGGAACTTGCTGTTCCAACAGGACAATGCACGTCCGCACGTATCCCGTGCCACCCAACGTGCTCTAGAAGGTGTAAGTCAACTACCCTGGCCAGCAAGATCTTCGGATCTGTCCCCCAATTGAGCATGTTTGGGACTGGATGAAGCGTCGTCTCACGCGGTCTGCACGTCCAACACGAACGCTGGTCCAACTGAGGCGCCAGGTGAAAATGGCATGGCAAGCCGTTCCACAGGACTACATCCAGCATCTCTACGATCGTCTCCATGGGAGAATAGCAGCCTGCATTGCTGCGTAAGGTGGATATACACTGTACTAGTGCCGACATTGTGCATGCTCTGTTGCCTGTGTCTATGTGCCTGTGGTTCTGTCAGTGTGATCATGTGATGTATCTGACCCCAGGAATGTGTCAATAAAGTTTCCCCTTCCTGGGACAATGAATTCACGGTGTTCGTATTTCAATTTCCAGGAGTGTAGAATACGTCCGTCTGGATGGGATCCGTACAAGACTGGACTGATAAAGGTAATAGAGAATATCCACAGAAGAGCATCATGTTTCGTTGCTGGTTCATTTAGTAAGCACGAAAGTGTCACGGGAATGCTTAGCGAAGTCGATTGGCAGACGCTGAAACAGGGGCGTCCTGCGTCATGTTATGGTCTAGTAGTAGAGTTCCAAGAGCGTACATTCCTAGAAAAATAAAGCAATTTGTTGCTTCCTCCAAGGTATACCTTGTAAAAAAAATGACTATAAAATTAAACGGATTCAAGGCTATATGAAAGCATAACAACAATTGTTTTTCCCGCGAACCACACACCACGGTAACAGGAAAAGCTGGAAGTTATAATGGCATACAAAATATCCTCTGCCACACACAGTATGGTGGCTTCTGGAACATAAAGGAAGATATAGATCTTCCAGTCACCGGTGATATTTACATGTTCCCATCCACTCCGATTCAGAGGGGAAACACGTAATTTTTATCTTTTCGGTCCATCTGATTTCCAACATTCTTCTGTAGCGAGATTCTGATTGTTTACTTTTCCAGATTACACACAGACGATGATATCTACTTTCATATGATACTGTACGCTAGACGTATGTCCCCAGAAACTTCTTCCCCAGATTACGACAAATGTTTCATATAACACAATCGAAAAGTTATTTTTAGAGACCCCTCCCCCCAATTATTTCACATGGTGACGTAGAAGTTTGGCTTTTTGGTCCCTACAAATTTCCTCTGTAATGACGCTAAAGCTTTGCGCCCTGCAACGTCACCCTCGGGGGTGGCAACATTTCAAACAACTAGGTGTCGGCACATGCGAGAGAAAGATTATAGATCATAAGATCGTGTAAGGTGTAAGGTGGGTAACGGAGTCACATTGGCACCAAATTTCGGTATTAATTTGCTCAACGCCACGGTGGACGTGTCACACACCTTACTACTTGTTTTTACGCCTCTGCGGTGGAGGTCTGAGCCGCAATGTCCAGTACTGAAATCATGAGGTTTTCTTACCAGAGGCCGACGAAAAACATTTTCGCTACGTCGCCACTCATTATCGACATGAGAAGGCATCAGACAGTGGCGAAAGGGCAAGAATGAAAAAGACGTTTCTGTTGGGGCGTTGATTAACAACATTTCGTGCATAAAGCAACAGTTCGTAGTGCGATGAGCAACACGTAGATAAGCTTTAAGTCTGCTGACCCCACCAGCACTATTCAACACCTCTCTAAGAACATCAGGGGCCAGCAACTTCACTGAACATCATCGCACCCCTTTGAAGTTAGAGTGACTGCAGTTTTCTCTCTGGCATACTGGGTGAATCTACTGGAGATCACTCTAAACCATTCGATAAAATTTGAACTTTATCTGAAACAGCAAAGTGTTCTTACGGTTATTCAGACCTCCGTTTTTGAGCCATGCATTACATGATCACG
Organism: Schistocerca gregaria; assembly: GCF_023897955.1. Lineage (NCBI taxonomy): Eukaryota > Metazoa > Arthropoda > Insecta > Orthoptera > Acrididae > Schistocerca > Schistocerca gregaria. Next base: position 354,686,494 of record NC_064926.1, read on the forward strand.
ATGGGGTGGGGTGCTGCAAAATGTGCCTCAGAGCCCCCCCTCCCCCCTCTCACTCCCGCCGAGTTCAGCAACAACTCGGTACCGTTCAGGTACCTGTTTCGAGAATTCTTTTAAAAAAACATGGCTATGTACACGTTCTGTACTGGGTGACAGTGTGAAAGGCAACGATTTCGATCCCACCGGAGCAGAGTGGCGATACGTCGATGAACTAGCGCAGCGAAATCTAAAGGGTGTCAAAAAGGTCGCCTGTCACGCCAGTCACCAGTAATCAATGACTGCAAGTCTCTGTTCAGGTAAAGTGCTCAAGAAAGGCACCGAACTTTTGTGTCCATGTGAACACTTTATCATTTTATTCATGCATGTATTAAAGTTTCTCCCCTCCTGTTATAACGCCACAGGCGGGCGAGAAACGGGACAACTAAAAAGGAATTCTCTTTGCTTCTTCGGATGAGTTGTCGTCTGTTAGAATGGTCTGAACGATCCCAAGTGGTTCCAGGCTGTATACCAGAACAAAAATTATGATAGCGCGACATTCCATTGGTGTGCTACCACGATCAGTGGGGCCGAGCGGCCAAGATTTCATTAGAAAAGCGTTGAATAACCCAAAGGGGGCGGGGGGTTGAGTGGGACGGTGTCAGCAGCACCAAACGTTGTTACGAGCATCGTTCGGGTGCTCATCCCACGGCGATCTGTTGTTTCCGACCTCAAAATATTGGAAATCGACGCCAAAGAGAGGATTGTTTTCTTATATGCCATTCATAGCATGTCCTGAGGCCTTTTCGTATCGATACTGAAAGGTTATGTGTCCAAACGCTTTCCTTGGATACCGACAAAAAAACCGTGTTATTTCAAAGCTCGTCATTGAAGTTCTAATCTCCATCGCAGAGGCTTCAAAATAAGGGATGAAATGTGGGTAATGGGGTAAGTAATAACCTTCCCGAATTGTGAGGCGTCCACGGGGCCTTTGACGGAATTGCCACGAAATTTGCTGCCAAAGTGACAACATCAACCCACGTGTTACATACAGTATGTAATTATAAGTATCCGGAAACGACCAAAATAATAGGCTTTTTTTCATATTAGGTGCTTTGTGCTGCCACCTTACTGCTAGGTACTCCATATCAGCGACCTAGTTAAAGAGCACAATGGGGTGCTCTGCGGAGTTCACGGGCTTTGAAGGTGGTCAGGTGATTGTGTGTTACTTATGTCATAACGTCTGTGCAAGAGATTTCCACACTCCTAACCATCCATAGGTCTACTGTTTCGAATGTGATAGTGAAGTGGAAACGTGAAGGGACACGTATAGCACAAAAGACAGGCTGACCTCGTCTGCTGACTTACAGAGACTGCCGACAGTTAAATAAGGTCGTAACGTGTAATAGGCAGACATCTATCAAGACCATCACACAGGAATTCCTAACTGCATCAGGATCCACTGCAACTATTATGACAGTTAGGCAGGAGGTGAAAAAACTAGGATTTCATGGTCAAGTGGCTGCTCATAAGCCACACATCATGCTGGTAAATATCATACGGCGCCTCGCTTGGTGTAAGGAGCGTAAACATTGGACGTTTTAACAGTGGAAAAACGTTATGTGGAGTGACGAGTAAGGGTACACAATGTGGCGGTCCGATGGCAGGGTGTGGGTATGGCGAATGCAGGGTGAACGTTATTTGCCAGTGTGTATAGGACCAGCAATGAAATTCGGAGTCGGTGGTGTTATAGTGTGGTTGCTCTTTTTCATGCAGGGGGCTTGAAGACCTTTTTGGTTTGCGTGGCACTATTACAGTAGCTACATTGATGTTTTAAACACTATCTTGCTTTCCAATTTCGAAGAGCAATTCCGGGATGGCGATTGCACCTTTCAACACGATCGAGCCCCTGTTAGTAACGCAAGGCCTGTGGCGGAGTGATTACACGGCAATAACGTCCCTGTAATGGACTGGCCTGTACAGAATCCTGATCTGAATCCTATTGGGATGTTTTGGAAAACCGACTTCTTGCCAGGTCTCGCCGACCGACGTCGATACCTCTCTCAGTGCAGCAATCCGTGAAGAACGCGCTGTCATTCACCAAGAAACCTTCCAGCACCTGACTGAACGTATGCCTGAGAGAGTGGAAGCTGTCATCTAGGCTAAGGGTGGGCCACCATCGTACTGAATTCCAGCATTACCGATGAAGGGCGCCGTGAACTTGTAAGTAGTTTTAACCCAGGTGTCCGGATACTTCTCACCACATACTGTAACTTCTTTTTGGCCCCCTTTTCGGATGTGTCGACATCTTGCTGTTTGAAGCATCGCCGAACCCGAGAGTGACGTTGCAGGGCACAATGATTTTGGACCACTACATGGGAAGTTTAAAACTTATACGTCACAATGGATTTCGAAGAGGGGAACGTTTAATTGGGTCGCATAGTGGCTCAGCCGTTTTCTCGTGGCTTTTTTCAAAAGTATTTGGTTAAGAAAGGGCGTGACTTGCAGTATTACCATATTTTAAATATGTTAAAACACACAAACACACATACAATTGCAAAAGACACGTGATACTACTGACGCAGCATAAGTGCTCTAAGTTACCAAGCATCCATTGATCGCTCATTTGTACAACACATTACATTCATCAAATTACATAAAAATGATTCTATTACATAGCAAACACCCATGGGTACTACTCCTGTACTAAATCACTGCTTAACGTGGTACCGTCGATGAGATTTACCAAAGTAAACTACGTTTCTGGCACATCTAAATTCCTCTCAATCTCGTCCCTACTATCGACATCAAAGTCAGCTAATCATAGTTCTTACACCTTCACCCTACAGATTAAAAGTTTATCGTGTTCTGCTGTCATATAGCGGAAACTGACACTTTGATGAAACAGTACACTGTATAGTAATAACACACCATTGTATAGGTAAGAAACGAGGGTCTCCATGTTAGGGTATTAACTTATCTTGTAGTACAAAACATTTATCATCTCCATCTGATACCACTATACATTCGACTGACCCATATGATAGGGTAATAATTTTAGTTTGTGTACAAATAGTTTGCCATCTCGTGCTGACTGTGCTAAGACGTGCTATCACACAGTGGACACGAAATGGGACTTCGATGCTAGCACACTCAATAGTAGTAATTGATTTCAAAAAGTGACAAACAAGGATTATTATACTTTCTGCTACTCACTGTAAGAGTCAACAAATATTAAAGCTACTTCTTGCTAGGGCATTAATTTTATGTGATGCAGTGCAGTCCACAGTGAAACAATGTGTGACGTGACAACGTGTGACTTTCATTTCCAAGACACAAAACTAATCAGTGAAAATGCTTCATAAAATTACAAAATGAATTCTGAAAGAGTGTATAACCGGAAATGTTTTCCAAGAAAACATTACCTGTTATTCTACAGAAGCAACTGACCCAATGAAATTTCGAACACTGCCCTTGAGAAAGAGAATGTCTGTCAATAAATATAATTTACACTGGCCTTAATGTTAACCGAATGTTACAGCAGTTTTGAAATACAATGCTTAACTGAATTATGTTACTATATTCTGACTAAAGTAAAACTTGCGCTAGCAAATGTACTTCACTTACCTTTGGTAATTGAAATTTCGTGCTGCTGGAAAGAAAGGATCATAAAGATACAGAGCAGCAGCAAAGCAGCTAAGAATGGAAGGTAGCCCCTGCCAGTGTAATGCGAGGACTTGCATCTATGATAACCAATTTAAGCTTCAGATTTATTTCTTTGCAACTGAGTTGCACTCTGCTCACTGAATTGACACATGAACAAAAACTGAAATGCATGACGAGACAGTGGGAGATATTGCATTCACTGAATAATGAAAAAGAGACTGGCTTTCGAAAACTAAACACCTGGAAATTGAAATAAGAACACCGTGAATTCATTGTCCCAGGAAGGGGAAACTTTATTGACACATTCCTGGGGTCAGATACATCACATGATCACACTGACAGAACCACAGGCACATAGATACAGGCAACAGAGCATGCACAATGTCGGCACAAGTACAGTGCATATCCACCTTTCGCAGCAATGCAGGCTGCTATTCTCCCATGGAGACGATCGTAGAGATGCTGGATGTAGTCCTGTGGAACGGCTTGCCATGCCATTTCCACCTGGCGCCTCAGTTGGACCAGCGTTCGTGCTGGACGTGCAGACCGCGTGAGACGACGCTTCATCCAGTCCCAAACATGCTCAATGGGGGACAGATCCGGAGATCTTGCTGGCCAGGGTAGTTGACTTACACCTTCTAGAGCACGTTGGGTGGCACGGGATACATGCGGACGTGCATTGTCCTGTTGGAACAGCAAGTTCCCTTGCCGGTCTAGGAATGGTAGAACGATGGGTTCGATGACGGTTTGGATGTACCGTGCACTATTCAGTGTCCCCTCGACGATCACCAGAGGTGTACGGCCAGTGTAGGAGATCGCTCCCCACACCATGATGCCGGGTGTTGGCCCTGTGTGCCTCGGTCGTATGCAGTCCTGATTGTGGCGCTCACCTGCACGGCGCCAAACACGCATACGACCATCATTGGCACCAAGGCAGAAGCGACTCTCATCGCTGAAGACGACACGTCTCCATTCGTCCCTCCATTCACGCCTGTCGCGACACCACTGGAGGCGGGCTGCACGATTTTGGGGCGTGAGCGGAAGACGGCCTAACGGTGTGCGGGATCGTAGCCCAGCTTCATGGAGACGGTTGCGAATGGTCCTCGCCGATACGCCAGGAGCAACAGTGTCCCTAATTTGCTGGGAAGTGGCGGTGCGGTCCCCTACGGCACTGCGTAGGATCCTACGGTCTTGGCGTGCATCCGTGCGTCGCTGCGGTCCGGTCCCAGGTCGACGGGCATGTGCACCTTCCGCCGGCCACTGGCGACAACATCGATGTACTGTGGAGACCTCACGCCCCACGTGTTGAGCAATTCGGCGGTACGTCCACCCGGCCTCCCGAATGCCCACTATACGCCCTCGCTCAAAGTCAGTCAACTGCACATACGGTTCACGTCGACGCTGTCGCGGCATGCTACCAGTGTTAAAGAGTGCGATGGAGATCCGTATGCCACTGCAAACTGGCTGACACTGACGGCGGCGGTGCACAAATGCTGCGCAGCGCCATTCGACGGCCAACACCGCGGTTCCTGGTGTGTCCGCTGTGCGTGCGTGTGATCATTGCTTGTACAGCCCTCTCGCAGTGTCCGGAGCAAATATTGTGGGTCTGACACACCGGTGTCAATGTGTTCTTTTTTCCATTTCCAGTAGTGTATATTCTGAGTAATGAAACTCCTTTTTTTGTCTATTACAGTCATCCATACTTCTTATTAGGAAATATGTCTTTGCCATGAAATTAATCGGTAGAATGGTACTGAAGCATTGTGAACTAATAAATTTACTTAATCTCGTCTAAACAATGAGACTAACGTGAAACAATATAACTTTCAGTTTTCCAAACGTATCATTAATTATGTGCAGAAACGCTAAGCAACAACAATATTACCTGAAATTATTCATACATCTGAAATGAACTTCACCAAAACAAATTTCCAAAATTCGACATGTTTTCTATCTTTACCTCTATGCTTTGCAAACTATTTTCACACCACTCAGAAGTGTTACCTGACTCATTCTGTTACTTTTCACAGAATTCTATGGCGATAAGACTGCTACTGACAACGAAAGATCACAGTGCATGTACTCAGAAACCATGCGACATAACATTCTGACCACTTCGGGCTAATGTTCGAAAAATGTCCAAGATGTAGATATGACATACGACAGATAAAATGAAAATATAGAGCTCACATCAATCTTACCGCATACAAATCTAAAGTAGAAACTTTACAATGTGCAATGGGTGTCAGCTACTGTGAGTTTCAGATACTGTGATATCAGCTACTTGCATGCTGTTTGTTGCTGCGGTTGCCCTTCGATTTACAGTTAAACTGTAACAAGTTGCCCATATTAACAGCAAAATAGTAACGACTGTAGCATTTCAGCATTTCATGTTAAAGCAAAACTGTAAATTTAGGCTAGTGTTACAGTGTGTTCCAGTGTAATCGCTCTCGAATGTAACCTTCTCCCATTGTAGCCTTTTTATAGTGCATCGAATTTCAGTTATAAGCGTTTTAGTGTCATCATTTTTCACTGTAGCCATTCCCCAGCATAACTCCCATTCTGAAAATTTTTCAGTGTAAACTTTTTCTATTTTAACTGTTTTCTAGAGTAACAATATTCGAATGTAAATATTTCACAGTGTAAACCTGTCTGCAGTGTAACCAATTTCCTGTGTAACCATTTTCCAGTGTAAATGTTTTCCAGAGTAACCATTTCCAAATGTGTCACTTTTCCAGTGCAACAAATTGTATCATGTTTCATGAAACAAGTTACCCTACTTTAGTGAAAATCTAACATGTAACACATGTTACAACAAAACTGTAACGAGTTAGCGCATGTTAAAGTGAAATAGTAACTAGCTGCCTGATGTGTCAAATAGCTTGTACAAGTTGCCTCTTGGTATTGTAAAACTATAACACGTTGCCCCATATTACAACAAGATGGTAACAAGGTGGCTAGTGGGTGTTAGCTAAAGGGCATTAGTATTCTGTCAACAGAAACTGAGAGTGTGCACACGTATCTGCAGTGGATGTCACTCACAAGGCATATCGCCTATTTGTCAGCTTCTTGGTTTGTAAGCTACTGCAGGTGTAGCTATTTGTAATGTCAGTTACTCAGATAGTATAAAGACAGGAATGACTACAATATAAAATTACGACATGTGGGGTAATTAGGTCAACTTGTTATAATTTTGGCGCAACTAGTTGTAGTATCCACTCTTGTCACAGATTTTTTGTACATGGGAAATTTTTTTACATTTTTGGGGCACCAGTTCCACTACTGGAGCATCCAGTTCCAGTTTTGCTGTAGCATATGTAAAATGTTACATCTTCAGATCAACTTGTCATAGTTTACAATTGGTGGAACAAGTTGCAGTTTACAAGAACAAGTCACAGTTAGCATAGTCGATGGTATTATTACACTTGCTGTCATCTGCTCATGTGCAGTAACAGAATCTCTAAAGATGTCACGTACTGCAGTTTCCAGATAAATCTGTGTACAGATTGACAACAACCAGCGACATACAGTGGCTAACACGACTAACAGCTGACACTCCCAGAAGATGACATCCCCAGTAGCTAATATCCCCATTATAGCCCCATTATTTGAAAGCTCGTAGTAGGCAAGTCTCTCAGTAACTGACACCCCCAGCTCCTTAAGCCCATAGAAGCTGACACCCTCAGTAGCTGACACTCCCAGTCACTGACAACCATTGAAAGCACAATCATCATCTACTGACAGAAAACTGTTGAGGTTGCAGTAAGTGACTTTCACTTAGTACATTGTTGTATTTAAATATAACTTGCTATAGCTTGTTGCAACGTCTTTGAAGCATGAGGCAGTTAGTTACCATCATGAGCTACTGTTACAGTTTTGCTGTAATATAGGTTAATCGTTTGTGTTTTTGTAGAATGGGAGCAGTGTGTTAGAGTTATATTACAATGCAGCCTACTTGCAAGAGTTTGACTGTAACATTTGGCAGCTAGTTACATTTAACTGTAGCTTAGGGCAAATTGATACAGTTTCAATGCAATGCTTGACAACATGTTACACTGGAAAACAGTTACCCTTCAAAAAATATACAGAGGAAAACAGTGACACTGGAGGATTATTACAATGAAAACTGGTTGTATGATAATGGTTACACTGGAGAATGGTTGCAAAGAAAAAGGTTACAGCCACACGGGATTAGCCGAGCGGTCTAAGGCGCTGCAGTCATGGGTTGTGCAGCTGGTCCCGGGGGAGGTTCGAGTCCTCCCTCGGGCATGGGTGCACGTGTTTGTCCTTAGGATAACATAGGTTAAGTAGTGTATAAGCTTAGGGACTGATGACCTTAGCAGTTAAGTCCCATAAGATTTCACACACACACACACACACACACACACACACAAAGGTTACAATGCAAATATTCACTGCCAATTGCTTAAATTAAAAATCTCATACCATGAGGCAACTTATTATAGTTCTGTTGTAACATGGTGGGCAAGCCTAGTAGCTGATCAACTCTCCCACTGTGAATGTGGCACCAAGTAGCTGACAACCACAAACAGTAGCTGACACCCATTGTACAAACATTCTGTTAACTACTGGTGTTAGCTACAATAAAATTTTATGATCACTTTGCCTACACCAACTGTCAGGTTGTGGCACTTATACTATCAGCTTCTGGTATTAGAATAATATTTTCTTTCTGAACATCTGTTTGTTTGTGTCAACTATGCCTGCCTAGCTTACTTACCATAATCAGCAAAGGATGCCAATGTTTTGTACTGCAGATGATCTTAGGGGTCACTATAATTTTTGACGTTATCAACTGAAGATGGCAAACGTTTCTGCTGCAAAATAATGGGAATGACATTGTTGACTTTCGGATTGCCAGCTAAAAATTCATTTTAAGCTCCATGATGATTCCGAAGAAGCATTTGTGTGCATTTTGCAAAGTTGTACAAACAATTTTTAAGTATTTTGATGAATTTAATATGTGGTTAAAGGATGAAACTATGGGTGTCGACTAACCAATAATGTACTTCAGCAGTGTCAATAAGTGAGTTCTGTGTATGTTATTTAGTTGTACAGACAATCTAGGAATAGTTATATTTAATTTCAGAGTCCATTGTGCCTGAAGCTGTATCAGTAGTGCGACATTCTTCAGGACTCCAAGTATTACATATTTTGAGAAATAATTTTATTTTGCTATGAAGTTTGTATTTTTGTTTGGTTCAGGGACCTGCAAGTACTGTCCTGTATTACAAAATGTAACCTGACTGTTTGTTTTTGTATTCCATATCTTTGCTTATTTTGATAAATAATTTTATTTCGTTGGTGAAGGTTATTTTCTCAAGTCATTGCCGTTCCATCTCTTTCCTGTTGCTTCATTCTAATTGGCTATGCTCCATTTCATTCATGTTTTACTACCATCTTTGGGCATGTTGTTTCTTTTGTAAACTTTTAGGTTGGTGAAGTTTAAGTGTGTTACATCACAGTAAAGATCTAACCTAAAGACCTTCTTTAGTCGGTTTTAAAGTGGTGTTTGGTCAGTTCGCTGGTGTTTTGACTATATTGTTTCTCTTAAAACCACAATTTTGATAAGGTTTTTAGTATGATTTTGTAACTGATTATGGGAATGTTATGATCAATGTTATTAACAGACTAATATTGCTTGTTATTTGCAGTTGCACTGGGCCTAACAGATTCATATACAAAATTCTTGACAAGTAAAAGGAGTCTAAAGCGCTTACAGACTGTATTTCCCATAATCAGTCACAAACTAATACTAAAAACCTAATCAAAATTGTGGTGTTAAGACAAACAATATAATCAAAAGACCAATGAACTGACCAAACACCATTTTAAAAACGAAGAAAGAAGTGGCTCAGGTTAGATCTTTACTATGATGTAACACTTAAACTTCATGAACCGAAATGTTTACATAGGAATCAACACGGCCTAAGACGGTAGTGGAACATGGAGGAGATGCAGCATAACCAAATTCAATGAAGGAACGAGAAAGAGATGGAAGGTCTTTGATTTGAGAAAATAATCTTCGCTACCAAAATCAAATTATTTATCACAATAAGCAAAGATTCGGAGTACACACACACACACACACACACACACACACACACACACACACACACAGGTTACTTTTTGTAGTACACAACAATACTTATAGATCTCAGATCCGAACAAAAATTCGAACTTCATAGCAAAATAAAGTTACAGTATTTCTCAAAATATGTAAGACTTGGAGCGCAAAAGAATGTGGCACTACTGATATAGCTTAGGCACATGGACTTTTAAATTAAACATTACTACTTTTTGATTGTCTATACAACTTATTAAACTACACAGAACTCACTTATTGGCACTACTGGAGTAAATTATTGGTGAGCCGACACCCAAAGTTTGATCCTTGAACCACATATTGAATTCATCAAAATACTTGAAAACTGTTTTTACAGCTTTGAAAAATGCACACAAACGCTACTGCTGAACCAACATGGAGCTTACAATGTTATATTCCTTTCACCAAAACAGTTGCTTGTTAAGGTGAAACGCTACTGAAACATTGGTAAAAACATCAAGTGATGACAGATTGTCCTGTAAACCACCGTTACAGAGCCTCAGATTGACATGTGAACACCTGTTATTCATGTTAGTTGTATAAACACCATTGTCACACTTGCTATCATCAAAGGAGAACATACGACTTCATGTGGAAATTTTAGATTTCATTATGCTTTGAATCAGTTATGCCACAAAGGCTGAACTATGGACTCGAAAGTACTGCCATCTGTTGGCTAGATCAGCAACAGGAAAGTAAAGCAGCAGTTGATATTATTTCGCATTTTGCAGTTTTTCTGAATTGGTAGTTGAAATAAAACTCATCTCCTGCAAATTCGTATTTCGAATATGTGAGTTAACACTGCACAAGCAAATGTTGGTTTTTAACTATTTATGGTGAATATGTTTTGTATTTATTCTCATATTACAAAGAGAATGCCATATACTCGTAGTTCCAATGTGTGTAAGATGATATTTGCTGATCAGACAGTGTAGCTTCAGATATATGCTGCTTTTTTGGTGATTAATGAAAACTTTACAGCGAGATGAATTTTACGCGTTGTTGCGTAAATTCTGGCGAGAAAATACCGAACGTTAAGGCCATTATTCCCAGTACTTTTATATTTTAGAATGGCACGAAAAATTCCACATCATCTGTGTACATCTGAGCATGGTCAATACAGCTACATTATGATTAGCTGTTTCGTTTTAATGCCTGCTAAAAAACTAGGCTGTGGTTGGCTGCTGCTTTTAATAGCTGGAAAAATACTACGTTTTTATTCGTGGAACAGAGTGAAGAGGGAAAGTTTAGCAGATGGAAATCACAACTGGACTAGTTACACAATCTGGGATTTTTTTGGCTTTATTTCTTTGTTAATAACCAGCCATAGTCATATTGGAGTCTACCATCTTCATGACGCCATGAATATGCCTCTTTTATTTGCTACCAAGATTATTACAATTGTTTTCGACATTGACTAAGTACCCTGAAGTGCATAGCAGCGTAGTTTCCCTACTTAGATTATTTACTCAGTTGCGGCTCCTAAACACACACACACACACACACACACACACACACACACATTCAGGATTCCGTCGCAAATGGATAACTTTTTTGACCGTCGATAACTGGAACGTTGTTGCTTCGATTATCGTGTAGTTTCAGCTGTTTCAGTTTTCATAAGTTCTACATGAGAGTTACAGGTAGCAAACAGCCGGATGAAAGCTAAACCCAATGCACCTCCATTGCATTACTGTCTTTGCCTTTGAACTTCCGTCACTCACAAACACACACACACACACACACACACACACACACACACACACACATTATTACACAACAATTGATGCATACACATTATACACTACCTGTCAACACGAATATGGATTTGTTGAGTAAGTGATGTGCACTTGCTTTGGAAATTATAAATAAAAGATACGTAAAAATTGTCTTAAATTCTGATTTAGTATCACAGCCACCTCTTTTGGTTTAAACTTTCCTCCCCGATTTGCGTCGTCGAAGAAGACATTTCTGGAAGAAAATTAGCCTCTCAAAACATTTTTTTAAGAATGTGATCCTATGTAGTACTGCTATACAACATAATGTTTATGTGATCATTTCCACTAATGCCGTCCATTCCTTTCCGTGCAATAAACTGCAAAACCATAAAATCTGCCCGAACAACCAAAGATACGGGAGATCACCCTGTTTTTGCGTGTTTTTCTTCCAGTGTACCCAAAGATTCGATTACGAAATCACCATCGACAGCGATAACACCCGTTATTTCCGACCAACGATCCTCTGGCGGCAGATAAGTGGGTTTCCATTTAAAACGCCTCTCATCAATTTTGTGACGTACATCCAGTCTCTCTCGCTGCTGCGTTTCCTAATTCTCTTTTTTTGTTTCACTACATAAAAAAACCTACTACGTATATCAGTAACGAGGATTGAAAAAAGCTAAACCAGTGAGAAGCAACACACACCGGACGCTACTGATCGGCTGTATACGTTTTTACCGTCATAACGATCGCAGAAATTTTCAAAGCAGAACTGCTGCAGCAATTTCACCGCGAATACGTTCCTCTCAAAGCTTCGCTTGGTTACGAGTGAACTGAGAGGTCACTAAGCGATTTGGTCTACCTTCCTGAAACCACATTCCGCCTACTTGAACACATATGTGACTTGTATGGTGTAGTTTATTAATTCATTTCATTACATAAACATAAACGCTAAAAATATTTACGTGATGTTGCTCGCCTGCTTCATGTGATTTTTATGGTGTTTCACTAGAAATATACTTGTTTCACTACACAAAAAAACAGTAACTACGTATATCAGTAACGAGGGTAGAAGGAAGCTAACCAGTGAGAAGCAATACATGTTGGACACTGCTGATCGGCTTGTAGACCTTTACTATCATAACGACAGCATGACCTTACAAAGCTGAGCTGTTGTAGTTGTTTCACTGCGAATACGTTCCTCTCAGAGCTCCCCATTGTTACTAGTGTACAGAGTGGACATCAAGCGATTTGGTCTACCTACTTGTACATATACGTCACTTCTACGATATAGTTTATCATTTCACTTAATTTCATAGACATAATCGCCAAAAAAATGTGTATGATGTGCTTGTCTGCTTCTTGTGACTGTCATTATGCTTATTTAGAAAGAAAGGAACTCTGGCAACCTTGGTGTCCAAACTTCTGGTCCTGTAACTATTACTTTGTGCCTGCAGAACAACGTCTACTCCCAATTTTGTTTTGTATCAAAGAAACTGGCTCAGTCGTGCAAGGAGGCGATAACACTGGCTAGCTTCATAAATACGCCATGCTCCGCGTTGAATGTTGAACAGAAATGTCATAAATGAACCTCAGGCTATGACGTGACAACGCTATAGCACGCATCACTATTGAGGGATTTAACTAATGCTATCGTGTCCCTAAAGTTCAATGACATACCTATTAATCGAATTCAGAGAATTCGACATTTAATTTTATCCACACCAGAGGCCCAGATAGTAGGATGCACCATGTGATCAAATGTATCCGGTCACCTGGATTGAAATGACTTACAATTTCGTGGCGCTCTCCATCCGGAATGCTCGAATTCAATATGGTGTTGACCCCCCTTTAGCCTTGATGACAGCTTCCACTCTCGAAGGCATACGTTCAATCAGGTTTCTTGGAGAATGAAAGCCCATTCTTCACGAAGTGCTGCACTGAGGAGAGGTACCGATGTCGGTCGGTTAGGCCTGGCTCGAAGTCGGCGTTCCAAAACATCCCAAAGGTGTTCGATAGTATTCAGATCAAGACTCTGTATAGGTCAGTATATTACAGGAATGTTATTGTCGTGTAACCACTCCGCCAAGGTCGTGCATTATGAACACGTGCACGATCGGGTTGAAAGGTGCATTCGCCTACCCGAATTGCTCTTCAACAGTGTGAAGCAAAAAGGCGTTTAAAACATTAATATAGGCCTGTGTTGTGACAGTGCAACGCAAAATAACAATGGGTGCAAGCCTCCGCTATGAAAAACGGGACCACACTAAAACATCACCGCCTCCGAATTTTACTGTTAGCAGTATCCACGCTGTCAGGTGACGTTCACCGGGAATTCGCCATACCAACACCCTGCCATCGGAGCTCTACATTGTGTCTCGTGATTCGTTACTCCACACAATGTTTTTCCACGGTTCAATGGTCCAATGTTTACGTTAGCATTTACCAGCGTGATGTGTTGCTTATGAGGAGCCGCTCAACAATGAAATCCAAGTTTTCTCATCGCCGCCCAACTGTCATACTACTTGCAGTGGTTCCTGATTCAATTTGGAATTCATGTGTGATGGTATGGATAGATGCCTGGCTGTTACACATTACGACTCTCTTCAACTGTGGGCTGTTTCTGTCAGTCAACAGACGAGGCCAGTTTGTAAGCTTTTGTGGTGTACCTTCGGGTTTTCACTTCACTATCACATCGGAAACAGTGGACCTAGGGATGTTTAATAGTGCGCAAATCTCGTGTACAGATGTCTGACACAAGTAACACCCAATCACCTGATTACATTCGAAGTCCGTGAGTTCCACAGAGTGCCCCATTCTGCTCTGTCACGATGTCTAATGACTTTTCAGGTAGCTGATATGGAGTACATGGCAGTAGGTGGCAGCACAATGCTTTTATTAGGAAAAATGTGTGTTTTTTGGAGTGTCCGGATACTTTTGATCACATAGTGTAATACGCGCAAGACTCCACAAACGAACCCTAACTTGTGACGACTAATCACCCCAATGTGCTAATGCTTTTTGAGGGCAGTCGTTCCTAAAAACTTCTAGGAGTGATTTTTTTCTCAAAATATACTGTCTGGTGTATACGTTATTTTACGGTTTATTCGAAATCAACCAGAAACGCCGTTACCAAGTTAGAGGTCGATTTGTGGAAAAGTGTCTGTGAAAATGATTCACGGCGGGAAAAAAACCAGTCGACAGCGCGGCCATTGTAGGAGCACGTAATTTCAAAGACCACCTAACTGGTCTTACTGAAGTTATGAAAGTACTCAAACTTGAGATCAGAGCATCCTGTTTCAAAATCTGCACAAAAGCGGACGAAAAGCATATCAAGCGAGTAGAACAGCGGACGACAGAAGCTGCCAAAGAGGCCCGCCCAGAGGACCTCCATGGCCACGAAGAAGGTGGAGGACCTAGTTTCGGTCTTTGAAGGATTTCTGTATGATCCATGAATCGCTGACTAGAGTTTGTGTAACTTAACCACAAAACGTAACCCAAAACTTGAAGCTAATTTTTTCGAGACCGTATTTTTCTGCTCGTCAGTAAACACAACTTTGGGAACATTACACACGATTTTGATCGGAAGTTGATGCTGGCACTGTAAATTGAATTCTCTGTCAGCATATGCAGGCGTTTCGTGAGGCCTTCAAAATTGGGTGCACGCTTTTGTCTTGATATTTGGGCAAAGAACGTGGCAGTTCATTCAATACCCTGCAATTTTATCAAAACTTAATAGATTACACTTATTTTGAAATGTCTTGATAAATTTCTGGTTTTGAGGAGAGCATTAAGGCCGTGGTAAAAGCCGTTAACTGCCTATAGTCTTGCCTGTATTTCCATTCTACTGGATGGTTCATCTCTGAATTCTGCCCCCAGATATTTGAATTCCATAACTTGACGATATGAACCTTCAGTTGTCTGTAAGGGTGGAAGTGGTTCTTGAGTTTCATTATGTTTACGGTGTAGAATCATGTATTTCATATTGTCACGACTGATTTGAAGTCAAATATTCCATGCTGTTGTTTCCAGAATGTGAGCCATTTAGGCTAATTTTTCTTGCCACCCAGACAGTAGCTCTATATCATCGGCTTAATGTTCACAACCCCGGTCTGGACTCCTCTGAGTTCATTAGATGACATCTCTCGCATTACCTTCTATAGTACGAGATTGAAAAGAACAGATGATATTCCATCGCCCATCCCGCTTTTAGTACGTTTACTTTTAAAGAACTATCAACGTATGGCATTTGAAGCCAGAGGTCGGCGTGGCCGCCACTTTGCAATTAAAAGGATATCCCTCTCTGAACGTATTTAAATGTAAGTAGGAGACTTCCACAATTTTATTTCCATGTGAAATAAAAGTTTATGTTAAATATGCTGACATAGTTTTATTCATTACAGTTTTGTCTTTAAGGAACCATTTTTTTATCCACATCGGACGATCCTTGATACCATTACACCAGATAGATTGATCATTTGCAGCAGGAAGACTAGTCGTCGGCGGGAATTTCGTAAGGCCTTCTTTTGGACTTGTTACAAAACAATTCTGTTTTTATTTTCAATATATTTTCTGTTAACATACATAGGATAAGTGTAATCTATTAAGTTTTGATAAAATTGCAGGGTATTGAATGAACTTCCACGTTCTTTACCCAAATATCAAGACAAAAGCGTGCACCCAATTTTGAAGGCCTCACGAAACGCCTGCATATGCTGACAGAGAATTCAATTTACAGTGCCAGCATCAACTTCCGATCAAAATCGTGTGTAATGTTCCCAAAGTTGTGTTTACTGACGAGCAGAAAAATACGGTCTCGAAAAAATTAGCTTCAAGTTTTGGGTTACGTTTTGTAGTTACGTTACACAAACTCTAGTCAGCGATTCATGGATCATATAGAAATCCTTCAAAGACCGAAACTAGGTCCTCCACCTTCTTCGTGGCCATGGAGGTCCTCTGGGCGGGCCTCTTTGGCAGCTTCTGTCGTCCGCTGTTCTACTCGCTTGATATGCTTTTCGTCCGCTTTTGTGCAGATTTTGAAACAGGATGCTCTGATCTCAAGTTTGAGTACTTTCATAACTTCAGTAAGACCAGTTAGGTGGTCTTTGAAATTACGTGCTCCTACAATGGCCGCGCTGTCGACTGGTTTTTTTCCCGCCGTGAATCATTTTCACAGACACTTTTCCACAAATCGACCTCTAACTTGGTAACGGCGTTTCTGGTTGATTTCGAATAAACCGTAAAATAACGTATACACCAGACAGTATATTTTCAGAAAAAAATCACTCTTTGAAGTTTTTAGGAACGACTGCTCCTCAAAAAGCATTAGCACTTTTGGGTGATTAGTCGTCACAAGTTAGGGTTCGTTTGTGGAGTCTTGCGCGTATTACACTATGTGATCAAAAGTATCCGGACACCCCAAAAAACACACATTTTTCCTAGTAAAAGCATTGTGCTGCCACCTACTACCATGTACTCCATATCAGCTACCTGAACAGTCATTAGACATCGTGACAGAGCAGAATGGGGCACTCTGTGGAACTCACGGACTTCGAATGTAATCAGGTGATTGGGTGTTACTTTTGTCAGACATCTGTACACGAGATTTGCACACTATTAAACATCCCTAGGTCCACTGTTTCCGATGTGATAGTGAAGTGAAAACCCGAAGGTACACCACAAAAGCTTACAAACTGGCCTCGTCTGTTGACTGACAGAAACAGCCCACAGTTGAAGAGAGTCGTAATGTGTAACAGCCAGGCATCTATCCAGGCCATCACACATGAATTCCAAATTGAATCAGGAACCACTGCAAGTAGTATGACAGTTGGGCGGGGGTGAGAAAACTAGGATTTCATTGTCGAGCGGCTCCTCATAAGCCACGCATCACGCTGGTAAATGCTAACGTAAACATTGGACCATTGAACCGTGGAAAAACATTGTGTGAAGTAACGAATCACGAGACACAATGTAGAGCTCCGATGGCAGGGTGTGGGTATGGCGAATTCCCGGTGAACGTCACCTGACAGCGTGGATACTGCTAACAGTAAAATTCGCAGGCGGTGAAGTTTTAGTGTGGTCCCGTTTTTCATGGCGGAGGCTTGCACCCCTTGTTATTTTGCGTTGCACTGTCACAGCACAGGCCTATATTAATGTTTTGACGCCTTTTACATAAATCAGGAACAGCAGAGATCCCAGGACGCTTCCCTGGGGAACACCTGATACCACTTCAATATTACTCCATGATTTGCCGTCTATTACTACGTACTGCGACCTTCCTGACGGGAAATCACGAATCCAGTCGCACAACTGAGACGATACCCCATAGGCCCGCAGCTTGATTAGAAGTCGCTTCTGAGGAGCTGTATCAAAAGCTTTCCGGAAATCTAGAAGTACGGAATCAACTTGAGATTCCCTGTCGATGACGGCCATTACTTCGTGCCAATAAAGAGCAACACTGAGCACTAACTGCATGCTAAGAGACTAATTATTCAACTGGAAGTAGTGTTTAAAGTAATGAGGTAAACTGCGTGCTTGGTGAACCATGCCATTCGAAAGACTCGTGCTTCGTGGCAAGACATCTCTGACGCAGGACTCAGTTCTTGTTCGGAGGCGGGAGACGGACTTCTTTCTGCAGTGCGGAAGATCAATTAGGCGGCCGTCAGCGGCAGCGGGACTGGCCCAGACGCAGTGGCCCCATTTCCAGACTCTGCACTCCGCGAGAAGGAGAACCGACGACTCAGATTACGCCTACATCTTCCTTAGACCTAAGGAGAAACTGGAAGCACAATTTACTTCAAATGTAGACATAAAACGTGGTACAGGGATTTAATTCTAATATATTGCAAACACAGTTAGGTGACAAGTCATGAGTTACGTAATAATACGATGTCGGACCTCCTATTGCGCTGCGTGGTTCAGCTGCTTGAAATGTCATGGGCTCAAGAAATCGTTAGAAGTCCCTTGTAGACATACTGAACCACAAATGTTCGATAGGATTCATAACGGGCGTTCTGGGAGGCCAAATCATTCGCTCTGGTATTCCAGAATGTTCTTCAAATCAATTGCACACAATTGCCGCCCGCTGACATGACAGATAGTCATCTATAAAAACTACATCATTGTTTGGGAACATAAAGTCCAAGAGTGGCTGCAAACGGTCTCCAAGTAGCCGAACATAAAAATTTCCAATCAATCATCGGATCTGCTGGACCAGAGGACCCAGTCCAGTCCATGTAAACGCAGTACAAACCATTATCGCACTGCTGCTACGTTGCAGAGTGTCTTGTTGACAACTTGGCTCCCTAGCTCCATGTGGTCTGCGACACGCTCGAACCATTCCATCGGCTCTTACCAACTGACATCAAGACAGGCCACCGTTGTCCAGCTGTCTGTGGTCCAACCAATACGGTCACGAGCCCAAGACAACCACTGCAGGCGTTGCCGTGCTGTCGGCACAGGCACTCGAGTCCATTGTCTGCTGCCATTAACGCCTAATTTGGCTTCACTGTTCTAACGGATACGGTCGTCGTACGTGCTACATTGATTTCAGCGGTTGCTCCGCGAGCTGTTGCTTGTCGATTTTCTATGCCCCAGGACTGGGTGTTCCTGTTGTATTCATCATTGTCTTCATCATCATCATTCGTGACAATGGCTAGACTGGACTGTGAAAAACTTGAATAGCATAAAAACTCGGACTTTGTGCGGTCGCTGATGACCGCGCACTTGAGCGCCCCACATATCCAACATCATCACATCATCACAACTCTCGGTCGTTACGGCCTTCGGTTACTGCGTTGTTAGTGATGAGAGGTAATGCCTGAAATTTGTATTCTCGGGAGACTCTTGCCGCAGTGGATTTCGGAATACTGAATTCCCTAAGGACTTACCAAGTGGAATGTCCCATGGTATAGCCCCAACTATCATTCATCGTTCAAAGTCTGTTAATTCCCGTCGTGTGGTGATACTCAGGTCGGAAACTTTTTCACGTATATCATCTGAGTACAAATGACAGATGTGCCAATGCACTGCTCTTTTATACCTCATGTATGCGACACTGACGTCATCTGTACGTATACATATCGCTATTGCATGACCTGTTATCTCAGTGTGCAGTACTTCACAACAGAAACTGACATGGTCCTGTGGGTATAATAATAAAAGCGATGAACTTCCAATAAACATGATTATTCAGATGTGATGCTTGTGCGAAAATTCCGAATATGTTGTTCCGAGGCGCCTCATCCGAATGCAAATTGTCTAGAATTTCTCTGATGGGCTACGACCGGGAAGTGTGGCACGTTAACGACGTAACACCGGCACACTTTGCTGCTGATATATGACGATATCTAATGCCTCTGCAGTGGGGACTCTAAGAGCACCCTACATCAATGATTCGGATGTTTATATTTACGCTCATCTCAGAAGTGAGTTGTACAGCATTTCCGTTGAGACAGTTGAAGAATAGGAGCAGCTAATTGTGTAGTCCTATCAAAATTTACGAGGTATCTGAAAATTTTGTAACTCATTGCACTAACTAGTGCATTCATGTCCGAGGACTGGTACAACACTTCCTTAAACAGGTACAAGTCGACAGTAAATTGCAAAACACAGCTATTGTATTTACTATTAACACAGGGCGTGATAAATTTGACCCCACTGTAATGGGTGCTAAATCGAGTAGCTTACACCTAAACAACATTATTGAAGATGATGGCAACATTTCAAACAGAAGTCTGTGGCAGCTCGTAACTATACCTTCACATTTGTTTCCTTTGTGTACCTACCTTTACTCCAAATTATCTACATTTATTATCAAACACTTTTCCCTTGTTACTTTACGCTGCTTATTGTACTAAAACATGTGTACGAGAACAAGAAATATAGATGGAAACTAAATTTTCATTCATTTTTTGGCACATTATTATAATAAACAATATAAAGTGAAAAGCAGCTATTAATTCCCTTTAATACCGTCAGGATATTGCACCTATAAATGAAATCCAAAACATGTCTAATATTCCGAACCTGAGGTACCTAACTAAAAATCATCGGACCTCACGATTAATACAGGAAGGGAACAAAGGAACAAAATCTAAATTCCTGATATTTTAGATAGTTAGTTGAAATGTTTCAAAATAAAATCACTGTTTTAGCTGAAAACAGTCTTGGCTGCAATAATTGTTTTTTTTTATCAACTACGCTCTTCACCTTGTTTAGGCATCTTCAGGCTGATCTTAATTTGGTATTTCTTAGGACGATCCATTAGACAGTGTAGCTAAAGGGCATCGTCAAGTACATCAGGCCAAAATCAGCTTCGTCGTTGACACTACGCTGTGCTACATTATGCTAATTACTTAAGCCCCATTTTATTTTCTTATTTGCTACTGTGAACGTCAACGTTTTATGCAGGTCTTTGAGTTACTCACGTGCTTCTATAAAGAAATTAACAATGGCGTCGTTGGCCTGATTTACTTTACGATGCCCTTTAGCTACACCGTCTAATGGATCATCCTAAAAAATACCAAATTAAGATCAGCCTGAAGATGCCTAAACAAGGTGAAATGCGTAGTTGATGAAAAAATTGCAAGTAAGACTAACTAATACCATTAAACACCGGTTTGCTGAGCCAAGGCACAGATGGATTGGAAGAATTTCTAAAATCACTGTTCCAGAGAACAAAACTAAGATGTTAATTCAGAGTAATCAAACCAAAACTATTATACAAATCAGAAAACATTACAATTACACGGAGATCACTAAAAAGTGAGGCGACAGTAGGGACCAGAAATACTAGTAAATCATTTGGATCTGGCTATATACGTGTATTTAGGGCGAGGAAAGAATTTAGGAAATGATACGAGCCTACTGTCATAAATCTTTGACGCTTACAGAGAAACATCATTATAATTTTCTTATCTGTGTCTCAGGCTGATTAGCTCACCTAAGGCATTCTCATTGTAGTCATCTCATGTAAATCAGAAACAGCTGGCTGCTTCAAATTCAATGAAATCCTTAGGAAGCTGTCATCAAGAAGTGTGCTACAGCACAAATGTGCAGGAAGAACATTTTTCGAGAGTTATCAAGTTGCAGAAGAATCACTGGACTCGCAGTCGGGAGGACGACGGTTTAGACTCACGTCCGCCCATCCTGATTTAGATTTTCCGTTTTTTCCCCAAATTGCTTCAGGCAGATGCCTGGATGGTTCGTTTGAAAGGCCGACTTCCTTCCCCATCCTCCCCTAATCCGATGTGATTGATGATCTCACTGTTTGGTCTCCGCCCTCAAGTCAGCCAACCAAACAAACAGGAGAAATATCAAGAACCGATGAAGTGGCCAGAAGTACGGATGAGAAAGTTCAGCAAGAAGAGGAAACCAAATGAACTAGCTAACTAAGCCCCATATCGCTTCTCAGTTGTAACGATGTAATTAAAATCCTGTGATATATACAGACTAGATGGTCCAGCAATAGGAATAGAGTGTAACATGATACTAAACAATTGGAGCTCAATAAAGTAATGTAAATTTGATGAAATACCTATTAATTTACTGACATTGGCGCAAGTTATTTCATATAGTGTTAAACATCAACTGAACGGAAATCTTTACTAGGTATCAAGAAGAACATGTTTAGTACTCAGCGAAAGACACAGAGAGCGGTGATGTTGAGATTTAAGTGCTTAATATCAAGATATATTAGAAGAAGAAATGAACCAATGCCCTACACAGAACGCAAATGCCGGACGAGAAGACTGAAGGGAGCTGCTTCAAGCTGATTGTTCTAGGCTTCACGGTGAGGCGAAATATGCGGAATATGAAACACAGACAAGAAGAAACAGGAAAAATTTCTGGCACTGCTGCGGGAAGCGCTAAAGATTAAATAATAAATTAATCTAAATCGAAGTGAGAAACAGTAGAATGAGCTGGTGCAGTCTGTTATCCGCAGGAAGTAGCGTAAATGTAGTGAAACAGGCACTAACGTATTGTTCAACAAGATCGTATAGAAAAATTGCAGTGCCCTAACAAGGGCACAAAGTGCAGCAAAGTCTGTCAAGGTTGCTGATTATAAGTGATGTGTGCTGATGAAAATATTGCTGACGTTAGATATAGAAAGTATGTACCGAAAAAACGTGTTTCTTACTAGAAAAAAGAGGTGATGAAAGATGGCACCATAGCGGTCCAAATGACCATGAGTTACACATTCTGATCATGTATCCATTTTATATAATTACCAAGGGAAGATACATACATAGCCATTGTTCTAAACGAAATCGGAATGTCACATATATAATGTATCCAAAATATATTATTTTAGTAAACTGAGGTAAAATCATTCCTTTAAGGAAGCAGTTAACATGAATGAAATGCTGAAACTAAAGCTACGAGAAGAAGTTATGAAAGATAGTAAAAACACTCTTTAAAAGTTACCAACAGGTGTACGATTTCAGTTCTTTTAGAGGATGACCAGTTACCATATAGGGAACCCTCCGACAGACAGTACGTTATAATTACGCTGGGCCTTCCTGACAATAACTTCTTGACGAAGTGAAACTACACTCCTGGAAATTGAAATAAGAACACCGTGAATTCATTGTCCCAGGAAGGGGAAACTTTATTGACACATTCCTGGGGTCAGATACATCACATGATCACGCTGACAGAACCACAGGCACATAGACACAGGCAACAGAGCATGCACAATGTCGGCACTAGTACAGTGTATATCCACCTTTCGCAGCAATGCAGGCTGCTATTCTCCCATGGAGACGATCGTAGAAATGCTGGATGTAGTCCTGTGGAACGGCTTTCCATGCCATTTCCACCTGGCGCCTCAGTTGGACCAGCATTCGTGCTGGACGTGCAGACCGCGTGAGACGACGCTTCATCCAGTCCCAAACATGCTCAATGGGCGACAGATCCGGAGATCTTGCTGGCCAGGGTAGTTGACTTACACCTTCTAGAGCACGTTGGGTGGCACGGGATACGTGCGGACGTGCGGAGCAAGTATGGTGGGTCTGACACACCGGTGACAATGTGTTCTTTTTTCCATTTCCAGGAGTGTATAAAACAGAACGTGATATAGATGTAGGAAGGTATGTAGATATATCTCACTAGCAGTATTGTTACCAGCAATATGCATGAAATTCTATTCATTCTAAGAGCGTGGATTAAGACGACTAGAAGAATGTTCAGAGAAACAACCTAATCTCTGAGCCAATTGTCTGCAGACATGAAGAAAGATAGCATAATGAGAAAAAAGTGAAACAAGAACAAAATATTACCCCATAATAGATTAGAACAGCACATCAGAATTTTTGGTGCATTTTTGAAGACTTAGTTCTCCAGCTTTTTCCTACAATTCAATCACAGCATGCTGTTACTTATGTACATTAGTATAGGAAGCAGAGGAGGAATTAGAATCAACACTGTTTCAAGACAAAAACACATTTCTCTTTATAAAGTCCAGTCTCATGATTTACCAATAGCCACAAAACGTAGAACTGTGTGCCACAAATCTAGTTACTAAGATAGTACGAGCAGTGGCAGGAGTGAAAGGAGAATACTAACCCCTGAACACAGCACTAACGAAGTAATTACAGTACACTATTGTTGGTTCCTCATATGTGTGCCGATTTATTCTTAGAAATCAACACTACTATTTATTCTCACCACTTGATCTACGCTAAGGGATACGAAGTCGCACGTGAGAAACCTCCAAAGACACGACTGCCTCGGCACGGCTTACCAAAGGATAAAAACAGTGTTGTTACTCGACATCCCTCAAAAAGACACTGAACAACCTTAGCTACAGATGAAAATGGGCAGAAAGAGATATTTTATATGTGAAATAAAGTAATGTAGGTATTTGTTCCAAATATGTGTTCGCAAAGAGGTTAAAGTGATCACAAATGGTATATAAGTGCACAATCTAATAAAAATGAAGTTGGTGAACCTACTACAATCACACTGATAACTGGACCAGGTTCGTGAATAGATGCAAGAGTTCATAGCAAAATGGAGCTAGACGCCTTGATTTTAGTAGGTAGGAAACTAGACGTAAGCTTGATTTCTTGAGACCCAAAAATAAGTTTACGCTCTTTATGGATAAACCTTACTCATTCAGATTGTACCTGTGGTTTGAACGTCCAGTTTATCCACGGAGAGTTTCAGTGGATCTATATGTATAAGCTTGATACAAGAAATTATTCCATTTCAGTCTCAACTCGTGTCTACCTTGGTAACAAACTGAATAATGTATATTTTTGGCATTTTTCTGCATTCTGTAATTTTGATGCAGCTGATGTGTAAGACTGAAGCAGATAGAACTTTTGGTAAAGAAACTTCCTGGCAGATTAAAACTGTGTGCCCGACCCAGACTCGAACTCGGGACCTTTGCCTTTCGCGTGCAAGTGCTCTACCAACTGAGCTACCGAAGCACGAGTCACGGCCGGTACACACAGCTTTACTTCTGCCAGTACCTCGTCTCCTACCTTCCAAACTTTACAGAAGCTCTCCTGTGAACCATGCAGAACTAGCACTCCTGAAAGAAAGGATATTGCGGAGACATGGCTTAGCCACAGCCTGGGGGATGTTTCCAGAATGAGATTTTCACTCTGCAGCGGAGTGTGCGCTGATATGAAACTTCCTGGCAGATTAAAACTGTGTGCCCGACCCAGACTCGAACTCGGGACCTTTGCCTTTCGCGTGCAAGTGCTCTACCAACTGAGCTACCGAAGCACGACTCACGGCCGGTACACACAGCTTTACTTCTGCCAGTGATTACATTCATGATTCAGTGATTACATTCATGTAATGTAATTGGCGTCGCTACTTGTAAGTATGGGATAAGTGATGAATCCTTCCCTTTTTTTATCTTTTTGTGATGTAATACGAAGGCGTGATGAAAAGTAAAACTTCCGAATCTTTTAAGTGAAAAGTTTTAAAGTATTTTGAATAAGACGAACTCCATTAATGTTGTACAAATTTATTCTTCATGTCTACTTATTTGCAACCCTCTGCCGCTAGACGGCTTGGAATTGTAGCGTGTAACAAGACTTTATGTAACGAAACCACGCTGGTACTTGAAACAGCGTACTTGATCAAGTTTCGAATTTGAGGAGTTCGTCCACACAAGGAGTATCTCTGTTTCAGCATAAATGACAGGCCACACACACGAGTGTTATGACACCTTCACCAAACCGACGGTTTGGGTTTACTGTCATCAGTCATCTTCCTTACGATCTAGATTTGGACCCGTGCGATTTTCACCTTTTTCCAGAAGTTAAGGAACACATTCCAGAACTTCACTTTGATGGTGCTGAATCGGTGCAAGCAGAGGTGAGGCTGTGGCTCCGTCTCCAAAGTAAAACGTTCTGCATTGATGGTATCAACAAACTGGTCTGTCTTTGGGAGAAGTACTTTCGTCGTCAGAATGAATATATTGAGAAATAAATACGAGCACATGAAGAATAAAAATGTAGAACGTCAACATCATTCTTTTCATTTTAAAAATTTGAAGAGTTCTCACTTAAAAAGTTCTGAGGCATGACTTTTCAGTACGTTCTCGTATGATCATTGTTTCCGGTTGTTAACTATAATGCCATAATATGATCTCTTTCACTGTATGTAGATGGATACTGGGAAGATGAGCTTGTAATCAGAAGAAATGTAGACATTCTCGAGGCAATACTTATCTTAGGAATTATATTAGAAGATGTACTGAAGAAACACAAGGCTGCCATTATGGCATTTGTGGATTTGCAGGAAGCTCTTTGAAAATGTTGATTGGATTCTTTGCAATATTGAAGCTAACAGGGATAAAATACAGAGAGATGGGTACTATTTTTAGCTTGTACGGAAACCACATTGTAGTTCTAAAATTAGAGAACATAAAAGGGATCCAGTCGTTGAGAAGGTATTGAGTGAAAGTTGTGGACTATCCACAATGCTATTGAATTTGTACAGAGAGACAGCCAAGGTTAAATTTGGGAAGATAATCTACATTCAGGCAGAAGGTATAGCACCTTTGAGTTTTTACGAAGACAGAGACAGCTAAGTGCATAGAGGAACAATTGGATGTGATGCATGGGACCTTGAAAAGAAAATGTAAAATGAACACCAAGACAAATAAAATAGCGAGAGTAGAATTAAATCAGGTGATGCTAGGTGAACTAGATGAGTTTTGCTATGTGGGATTAAAAGTAACTGATGGTGCCTTAAGTAGAGAGGGTGTTAAATGAGAACTGATAACAGGAAGAGCAGCGTTTTTCAGTAAAAGAAATTTCGTACCGTGTAAAACAAATTTAAGTTTGTGGAAGACTTTCTTGAAGATGTATAGCCTTGTACGGAAGTAAGGCATCAACGATAATCAGTTCAGACAAGAAAAGAAGAAGGGCACCGTAAATATGTTCAAGATTACTTGAGTAGATCATTGAGCGACTGGCGAGGTACTGACTCGATTTGGCGGAAAAATAAATTTATGGCACAATTTGCCTGAGAGAAGATCAAGGTTGAGAAGAAACATCGTCAGGTCTCAAGAAATAGTGAATTTCGTAATGTGGGGGAAAGGTGTGCGCGAGACGGAGCAGTAGAAGTGTAGAGTGCAACCTCGACATGATTACAGTTAGAAGAATTCGGACATCCTAGTGTGGAGAGCGGCACAAACCAGTCTGGACTGAACATTACCTGAATAGTACGTGGATGGTCTGTAGATATAACAAACCTGAGAATTACTGACATGCAACAACTGAGTGTAATCACGATTTCTTATAACTGTTTAAAGATGAAAAGTTATCGCGTCCTTAAAATTTTAATATGCCTGTGTCGAAGGTGATTGTGACACATTGAATTTCATCGTAATTGGTGCATCTCTGAAAGTCTAGCCTCATTTTGAGCAGTGGAAATAACACCTGCAGTCATCGACCGCAGGCCCATCAGCCAGTGCCGCCCGCAGCCCCCAGCTCCGGAGGTGGCGCCGTTTCCTGGAGACGCAGCTAATGCGGCCGCCATGAATAATAGATGGCCCGGCCACAGCGCGCGCCGCGGGTTGCCTGCTCCTAGGCACGGTTGTTTGCGGACCGCCACTCAACCTCTGCTGAATTCAGCGCACCGCCGCTACATACGGGGCGAATGGAGGAGCGCCGTTCAGGTCTGTACGAATAGAGCTTTCAGATCTCTAGAGTGTTCGAAGATAGGTTGAGGGGAACGACTGAACTAAGAGCTTGTGAAAAGGTTTTACAAATACCGCCACCAGCTACAATTTTTTTTCACTACTTAAATTATTTACATAGCAACGTGTTTCGAAGTTGGACCTTGTACTCATACTACTGTGGCAGTACAAACACATTTAACACAAGTTCACAAAGGGCATTTCTATAGTCTTAATATGCGCTGGTGACATGCCGTTGAGAAACTGAAGGTTTACCTAATAAGAGGCGATATCGCTTTGTATGTTGATCTGTTGCTCACCTGATTTTTTTAAAAATTATCATTCACTTTGTTCTTGTGCCGTAGTAGACTTCTCATGACGTCTCGAAGTACCTCTACTTCCCTGGTTCCTTTGAACTTGTGAGCATTGTCCTAGAGCTGTTCAGTTTAACTTGAAGAACGATATCGCAAAAGAATAAATAGCACAGAAAAGTAAGATGGCGGTCAAAACAAATCTTTCTTCCATTTGACTTTCGATATGTCGATCCCGGAGCAGGCAGTCTATTTCAAAGTCAGCATCGTTTCTTGCTGTCCCATTACTGATACTGATTGGCGAAATATATTGCAAAATGAACGACTGATACAACTTTGTATAAAAATGACAGTCGAAAATTTTACTGTAAGAATTGCAAATATAGTGTTGGTACATAGACTCATATGTAAACGTAATGGTATGTATCAGCTATTTTAAGAGTATTTTACTGGAAGTGGTACATATTCTTAAGCTTTGTCATTATATTTTTCAGGTGAACGGCTTGCCAACTCTTATTAGGTTGTCGTTCTCCTTCTGCAGACGATCACCGCAGCATATAAAAAGAGTAAGGAAAGGAATTTTAATAACTGTGTGGACTTGGGGCAAACCCTTCTTGAACTGTCGCTATATCCTGATGATGTAGTCCGTCTTCGAAACTTATTATTAGTTAAGTAATTTAGGTGAGAAACGAATTCTGTGGCTGATAGTGATATTTGTAAGAGTTTTTCATATTTTTGTAACACTCACGGTTCGTTAACAGTCAAAGTGACTTCACTTTGAAGTAGTAGCTCTTGCGCTGTTTTTATTAGGGGCTGATTTTCACATGTTCTGATTTCTACAACAATTTGTAGGCTACTAGTGTCCTCAGTAACTTTTCTCACCATTCAAGTACCTAGCATTATTCCGTTACTGCAATACCGGACTGGACGGTCCATGGCATAAGACCATATCGCTCTATCTCCTCCTCCATTTGAGTCATACGATTCTGAAAGTAACAATCCTGTACTCCTTGTTCTATGCATTACCACTCAACACTTAGAAGAGACACAGCTTCCCTCACAGCTTACCCCAGAACTTTTCCTTCTTTCTCATGCTAAGCTCTCTATGCTTTCATCATACCGAGCTTATTCTGATATCCTCCTTCCATCTTATCTGACACAGCTGCACTATTTTTTTTCACACTTCGCAGCAGCCAGTGCTGACAGTATTATGCTGTGGTGGAGTATCACCAGGAATTTCATGGGGCTTGTGATAGTGATCGAAAGAACCAAGATAGCTGTAGACTACATGAACATTATTAGCGACCGCTTCCATTCCTTCATTCTTGATGTCTTCCCGAAATCGAAGGCATCCTCCGGTAGGATGAATATCCATCTCACAAAGTCATAATCGTGTTACAATAGTTTGAAGAAACTGACATGGAAACGCCGTTCACCTCTTAGCCACCAGTTTCTTGTGACCTGAAACCGACGGAAACGATTTCGGATGCTGTCGAGCACCTGCATTCCAACGGCCCATAATTTTCGGGAATTGAGTAACCTATTTGTAGACATCAGCGTCATGTATAAAGATGGACTTGTACGCATTTAATGAAACGTTCATAATGTGTTGCCTCATTAGTGTGTATCGCTCTATTCTAGTAATGACTCACTGAGTTCAAGGTCCTAATTCTGCCTGGTGCAATGAATGCACAAATAAAAAGAAAAATAAATAATTCCTAAAGAAAATGGGATATCGCCGTTTTGTTTCAGGTAGTAGTAGTACACACAGCGACTACGAATTTCATAAAGATCTCAGGAAACCTAACTTTATTATAAGGTAAGGCAGTACTTTTTTTTATTCTACTTGTATGAGATAGGGACATATGTAATGGTAACTTGATTACCCCCCCCCCCCCCCATGAACCATGGACCTTGCCGTTGGTGGGGAGGCTTGCGTGCCTCAGCGATACAGATAGCCGTACCGTAGGTACAACCACAACGGAGGGGTATCTGTTGAGAGGCCAGACAAACGTGTGGTTCCTGAAGAGGGGCAGCAGCCTTTTCAGTAGTTGCAAGGGCAACTGTCTGGATGATTGACTGATCTGGCCTTGTAACAATAACCAAAATGGCCTTGCTGTGCTGGTACTGCGAACGGCTGAGAGCAAGGGGAAACTGCGGCCGTAACTTTTCCCGAGGGCATGCAGCTATACCGTCCTCTTGGGTAAAATATTCCGGAGGTAAAATAGTCCCCCATTCGCATCTCCGGGCGGGAACTACGCAAGGCGATGTCGTTATCAGGAGAAAGAAAACTGGCGTTCTACGGTTCGGAGCGTGGAATGTCAGATCCCTTAATCGGGCACGTAGGTTAGAAAATTTAAAAAGGGAAATGGATAGGTTAAAGTTAGATATAGTGGGAATTAGTGAAGTTCGGTGGCAGGAGGAACAAGACTTCTGGTCAGGTGATTACAGGGTTATAAACACAAAATCAAATAGGGGTAATGCAGGAGTAGGTTTAATAATGAATAGGAAAATAGGAATGCGGGTAAGCTACTACAAACAGCAAAGTGAACGCATTATTGGGGCCAAGATAGATACGGAGCCCACACCTACTACAGTAGTACAAGTTTATATGCCAACGGGCTCTGCAGATGACGAAGAAATAGATGAAATGTATGATGAAATAAAAGAAATTATTCAGATAGTGAAGGGAGACGAAAATTTAATAGTCACGGGTGACTGGAATTCGAGTGTAGGAAAAGGGAGAGAAGGAAACATAGTAGGTGAATATGGACTGGGACTAAGAAATGAAAGAGGAAGCCGCCTGGTAGAATTTTGCACAGAGCACCACTTAATCATATCTAACACTTGGTTTAAGAATCATGAAAGAAGGTTGTATACATGGAAGAACCCTGGAGATACTAAAAGGTACCAGATAGATTATATAATGGTAAGACAGAGATTTAGGAACCAGGTTTTAAATTGTAAGACATTCCCAGGGGCAGATGTGGACTCTGACCACAATCTATTGGTTATGACCTGTAGATTAAAACTGAAGAAACTGCAAACAGGTGGGAAATTAAGGAGATGGGACCTGGATAAACTGAAAGAACCAGAGGTTGTACAGAGTTTCAGGGAGAGCATAAGGGAACAATTGACAGGAATGGGGGAAAGAAATACAGTAGAAGAAGAATGGGTAGCTTTGAGGGATGAAGTAGTGAAGGCAGCAGAGGATAAAGTAGGTAAAAAGACGAGGGCTAGTAGAAATCCTTGGGTAACAGAAGAAATACTGAATTTAATTGGTGACAGGAGAAAATATAAAAATGCAGTAAATGAAACAGGCAAAAAGGAATACAAACGTCTCAAAAATGAGATCGACAGGAAGTGCAAATTGGCTAAGCAGGGATGGCTAGAGGACAAATGTAAGGATGTAGAGGCTTATCTCACTAGGGGTAAGATATATACTGCCTACAGGAAAATTAAAGAGACCTTTGGAGATAAGAGAACCACTTGTATGAACATCAAGAGCTCAGAAGGAAACCCGGTTCTAAGCAAAGAAGGATAAGCAGAAAGGTGGAAGGAGTATATAGAGAGTCTATACAACTGCGATGTACTTGAGGACGATATTATGGAAATGGAAGAGGATGTAGATGGAGATGAAATGGGAGATATGATATTGCGTGAAGAATTTGACAGAGCACTGGAGGATCTGAGTCGAAACAAGGCCCTGGGATTAGACAACATTCCATTGGAACTACTGACGGCCTTGGGAGAGCCAGTCCTGCCAAAACTCTACCATCTGGTGAGCAAGATGTATGAAAGCGAAAGGCTATTTACAATTTGTACAGAAACCAGATGGCAGTTATAAGAGTCGAGGGACATGAAAGGGAGGCAGTGGTTGGGAAGGGAGTGAGACAGGGTTGTAACCTCTCCCCGATGTTATTCAATCTGTATATTGAGCAAGCAGTAAAGGAAACAAAAGAAAATTTCGGAGTAGGTATGGAAGTCCATGGAGAAGAAATAAAAACTTTGAGGTTCACCGATGACATTGTAATTCTGTCAGAGACGGCAAAGGACTTGGAAGAGCAGTTGAATGGAATGGACAGTGTCCTGAAAGGAGGATATAAGATGAACATTAACAAAAGCAAAACTAGGATAATGGAATATAGTTGAATTAAATCGGGTGATGCTGAGGGAATTAGATTAGGAAATGAGACACTTAAAGTAGTAAAGGGGTTTTGCTATTTGGGGAGCAAAATAACTGATGATGGTCGAAGTAGAGAGGATATAAAATGTAGACTGGCAATGGGAAGGAAAGCGTTTCTGAAGAAGAGAAATTTGTTAACATAGAGTATAGATTTAAGTGCCAGGAAGTCATTTCTGAAAGTATTTGTATGGAGTGTAGCCATGTATGGAAGTGAGACATGGACGATAAATAGTTTGGACAAGAAGAGAATGGAAGCTTTCGAAATGTGGTGCTACAGAAGAATGCTGAAGATTAGGTGCTTAGATCACATAACTAATGAGGAGGTATTGAATAGGATTGGGGAGAAGAGGAGCGTGTGGCACAACTTGACCAGAAGAAGGGATCGGTTGGTAGGACATGTTCTGAGGCATCAAGGAATCACCAATTTAGCATTGGAGGGCAGTGTGGAGGGTAAAAATCGTAGAGGGAGACCAAGAGATGAATACACTTAGCAGATTCAGAAGGATGTAGGTTGCAGTAGGTACTGGGAGATGAAGAAGTTTGCACAGGATAGAGTAGCATGGAGAGATGCATCAAACCAGTCTCAGGACTGAAGACCACAACAACAAC
Organism: Schistocerca gregaria; assembly: GCF_023897955.1. NCBI lineage: Eukaryota > Metazoa > Arthropoda > Insecta > Orthoptera > Acrididae > Schistocerca > Schistocerca gregaria. The sequence goes on from NC_064926.1 coordinate 354,719,231, forward strand.
AACAACAACTTGATTACTATTACAGAGCAAGTGACTGCCTGCAGCATTCAAGGTAGTTGCGCACCCTTGAAAATCAAACTCCTGTGACGTGACAACGACGGAGCTTTCAGCTGTTGACAGTTATCTACAGTAGAACGTAGACAATTACTTAATACTTAATCTACTATACACACGTTTTAGGTATAATTGTGCAGAATGTAGTGACCTATTTTGAAATGAATCTGTGAAGGAAAGCCACGCAACAGGAAATGTATGGCTGAAGACAATAATTTACTAGAAGCTGGGACTCTGAATCCACAGGTGTTTGACAAGACTTGTTCGTGAAATAAGCTTTGAGGATATGATATTGAATCTCATGGAAGGAAATTCATCAGTTAGAACCCGACAACAAGCTCCTGAAACGCGGACCTCTAAAATGCAGAGTGGAGTGTTGTATAATGATTATTTTCGATGCATAACTAGATTACATAGCAAAGCACAGCAAAGGTGAACATCCTTTCAACGTATGTTGTTCACGTTCGAGGTACGTTTCGAATATGGTGTTATTCTCAAGAGAGATCTTACGCAACTATGTTCGGTCTTAAAATAGCGTAGGCTTCCGCGGCCAAAGTCAGTTAACAATAGGGTTTCAGAGTATCGCACCTCGTCATAATGTAAAAAAAGAAAATATAAGAAAACTATACTGGAGAAAAAAGCTTCATGGCCATGACAAAGTCACGGGGGCATGTGACTATGGTAAAAAATATATGTAGTCTGTAGATTACTGAACAGGTAGCTGAGGGAAAAGTTATCGATTGAATGCAAAAGGCTTTATTAACCCAGTAAACGATTTTCGGTGTTTGCTCTCTTCAGATATCTTAGAACTCTAAGCAGTCTACTACATCTACTGGTTTCTTCCATTTCCAGGAAATCAGATGATGGCATCAACCGAAATGCATAATACTGGATTAATAAGGTCATTTTGAATTCAGCCAATGAGTTTTTCTTGAGTGACCTAGTCAGTAATTCGCAGGCTATACACATAAAAGAAGGTTTCCGGCCATGGTTACAGTATAGTTTTTACATTACGATGCGGTATCATACTCATAATAGTTCTCTGTCAACTGAGCTCACTGTCCATTGGATTTATAACGCTCTAGGGCAAGACGCCCAGATTGATACTTTATTCTTCTACTTTCTAAAGGCACTTGATGTACACTCCTGGAAATTGAAATAAGAACACCGTGAATTCATTGTCCCAGGAAGGGGAAACTTTATTGACACATTCCTGGGGTCAGATACATCACATGATCACACTGACAGAACCACAGGCATATAGATACAGGCAACAGAGCATGCACAATGTCGGCACTAGTACAGTGTATATCCACCTTTCGCAGCAATGCAGGCTGCTACTCTCCCATGGAGACGATCGTAGAGATGCTGGATGTAGTCCTGTGGAACGGCTTGCCATGCCATTTCCACCTGGCGCCTCAGATGGACCAGCGTTCGTGCTGGACGTGCAGACCGCGTGAGACGACGCTTCATCCAGTCCCAAACATTCTCAATGGGGGATAGATCCGGAGATCTTGCTGGCCAAGGTAGTTGACTTACACCTTCTAGAGCACGTTGGGTGGCACGGGATACATGCGGACGTGCATTGTCCTGTTGGAACAGCAAGTTCCCTTGCCGGTCTAGGAATGGTAGAACGATGGGTTCGATGACGGTTTGGATGTACCATGCACTATTCAGTGTCCCCTCGACGATCACAAGAGACGGTTGCGAATGGTTCTCGCCGATACCCCAGGAGCAACAGTGTCCCTAATTTGCTGGGAAGTGGCGGTGCGGTCCCCTACGGCACTGCGTAGGATCCTACGGTCTTGGCGTGCATCCGTGCGTCTCTGCGGTCCGGTCCCAGGTCGACGGGCACGTGCACCTTCCGCCGACCACTGGCGATAATATCGATGTACTGTGGAGACCTCAGGCCCCACGTGTTGAGCAAATCGGCGGTACGTCCACCCGGCCTCCCGCATGCCCACTATACGCCCTCCCTCAATGTCCGTCAACTGCACATACGGTTCACGTCCACGCTGTCGCGGCATGCTACCAGTGTTAAAGACTGCGATGGAGCTTCGTATGCCACGGCAAACTGGCTGACACTGACGGTGGCGGTGCACAAATGCTGCGCAGCTAGGGCCATTCGACGGCCAACACCGCGGTTCCTGGTGTGTCCGCTGTGCCGTGCGTGTGATTATTGCTTGTACAGCACTCTCGCAGTGTCCGGAGCAAGTATGGTGGGTCTGACACACCGGAGTCAATGTGTTCTTTTTTCCATTTCCAGGAGTGTAGGCAGAGAAAAAAGTACCATCTTAGTGAGTGTAGAACCATATTTGTGACTGGATTCAACATCAACGATTGTAGCAGAATGCAGGAAGACCTACAGACTATCGACTATGGCTGCAGAGACATGAAGCTGCCATTGGACGTAAATAAAAGCAACTTACAGTGTATAAAAAGAGACTAATTTGAAATTTTTTAGGCTACTAAAGGTGGAATGGCGCCTTCAGACCAGTAGTGCAAAAGGCACATGCCAGGCAGACATTCACTAGTAGGATCTTGAGTGAATTAAATTAAGCCACGAGAGGAGTCACTCACAAGACAGTTGTTCAACCTCGTTTTGGGTATTATTCTAGAGTTTGTGACCCCTATGAAGTGGAATTAGTAAATCAGATAGAGGAGGTCCAACGAAGACATAGTTAGTTTCATGTTCAATTAATCACTTTGCACGATAAAATACAATTATGTGGGACGATTCATTTTGTATTCGTTAATGTGTAAACATAGCTACGTGCTGAAAATTTATAAGCTTATTTCGCTTTATTTTTTTAATATACAGATGGTGAGTTAGTATTTATTACTCACCACATTGTACACCTTATAATAATAGAAGTTATTCTACGGAATATAAAAAGTTGTCCAGCAGAAACTTTTCCAGTTTGTTTTCAATCTTTACTATGCTGTTCCTCACACATTTTATACACTGGGTAAGTGATCAACTACTCTGTTTGTAACAGTGTGCACCCCCATTTGTGCTAAAGACAACCCTAACGTGTAGTAATGAATGTCAATTTTCCTTCTGATATTGGAATTATGTACATCGGTGTTCCTTTTGTAGTGTATTGGATTGTCTACAACGAAATTCATGAGGGAATAAATGTACTGTAAAACAATTGTGAGAATGCCCAGCTCCTCAAGCAACCCAGTACTTGAATAAGTGTCAAAAACCGATTTTAAAAAAAATTCTCTGTAGTTTTCTGAAGAAGGAAGAGCTTTACTTCGAGGAAATTGTACCGAAGAAAGCCCCAAAGTTATAAGAATTTAGAAACGTCACAGCACGTGACGACGCAGCTATGTTACGCAGACAGCTCTGTTACAAACATAATTTTTATGCCACTTGTTTGTTTTTTATTACTTTTTAGTTTCCAATGTCCTAGTGACACAACAACAATAGAAATGTCACTACATGATTAGACTCATGTTCTGGTAGGACTAAACGCTTTGATAATAGGTGTGCTGGATGCTCTGATATGCTTCAGTGATGGTGCAGTGTGAGGGTTTTAGGTTATGGAATTGATTGGAGTGCCTGGTGGACTAAATATGTTATGTTCTTTAATTGCCATTCATTCATTGAAGCAGAGAAATCAGTACTGGAAGCCTCCAAAGAAGCAAGAATAAGAATAAGGAGGAAAAGGAAGGGAGAGCAACATCAGAAACGAGATGAATATGAACCTGTGATGCATTGGCGCTGTGCAGTAGAGGCGGAATGAAAGCTTTAACTTTAATTTGGATTTCACAGTAGTTCACTTTTTTGTATGTTCTGATACATACTGGTTTGAAAAATTAAAGACAGGGGGCTGTCTTATGAGATAATGAACTAAAATGTAGGCTACTCTGGTGACTTAAATTTTAAATTAAAAGCTTTTTTCAAGAAAAACCATGAATTCACTACTGAAAATTTCTATGATAACTTTTACAAAAAATTTCTGGACCACGACTAACGACAGCAACGTTTTTTAAAAAGTCTGCTTTAACCATAACACTGTAAAGAACTTACAGAAAAAGATCAAGGTTGTACATGGTATTTGTTCTTGATACGTGTGCCTATGCTGCACATAAACAATTAACATGCTTTATTCCACTTGCAACACAAAATATAATTCAGAAGAAGGTATGAGATCAAAAGTTGTGGTTCACGTGTCAGATTATTCCCAACGGGTATATTAAAAGGTGGTAAGCGTTACCTGAGTGTAGAACTCTTATTCTTTGCGGTATACTATTTACAAAAGTGATGAACTTTTCAAGGATTTCCCTTGCAGTCACGAACCAGTCGCCTTAGCCAGATGTCTACGAAATTATCATGGGTGAGTATCACGTATTACTCTTGCAGCATGTTCTTGAGCAGTGAAATCTCAATTTCTTATAGATGAGATATGCTGCAACGTTATTCTCAATGACACTGTCGAATGAAAATATGCTAAATATGTCAACTTACTGATTTGCCTCTCCCCAAGATTTGCAGTGATTCTAAGTATACAGGTAACTGAACTAAATTTTTTTAGGCGTACCAAAATGTTATTTTACTGGTTAAATTTTCATCAGTATGGACACTTAAGTATTCTGAGGTTTCCACTTTATTTATTATTTCCTCACCATGTGTTCACTTATCATTGGTGTAGTACCCCTACATCTGCAAAACTGAATATGCTGTGTCTTTTTTTAAATTAAGTTTGAGACTTTTCGCAGGGCAGCAGTTAATAGTACCTTTAAGAACACTGTTAAGCGTTTCTTCTGTTTATGTATGGATACTTGTAGTGATTACAATACTAGTTATCATCTGCGAAAACAATTAATTGTGCTTCTTGTATATTTGACTGAAGATTGTTCACATGCATAAGGAACGGTAATGGACCTAAGGCTGAGCCTTTGGGGACCACTTAGGTGATTTCTCCGCAGTAAGAATTACGAATTTTTAAGTACAACTTTCTTTGTTATTTTGGCTAGATATGACATTATCCACTGGATGACTGTAGCATCAGTCTCATAAAACGTAAGGTTATCTGGGAGGATACAGTGATCCACACAGTCAAATGCCCGAAAGATGGCAGAAAATTCCAGTCAACACCGTTTCATTATTTAATGCTTGTAAAATTTGGTTACTTCGGCAAGAAATCCTATATTCAACGCTAGAACGTTATGAGGATGTTCAATAAACCAGTGGCGAGCATTGTATAACGTGGGGAACCTTGTTAAATTTCCGAAAGTGTACCATTAAAAAGAGCCTGGCAGTATATTACTTCTAAGTCTCTCGAAATGACCACGGCGAGAAAACGAGAGCTCATACTGAGGTGATAGCCGTTCTTCTCACGTACCATATGAGGATGGAACAGGGAAAGGGGTGGAGGGGATGGGGAGGCGCAGAGACAGTAGTTACAGAAGTACCATCCGCCACATGCTGAAAAGCGGGCCCTTCACGCTCAGTAATATTTCCTGGATGTGAAACAATATTGACCGTCTAGGAGTGAAACACTGAGATCTTCAGTAGCTTTGGACACACATCGCGCTGCCTGGAAATATTGTGCAATCTGTGTCAGTCTCTCGTGTGCTACACTGTCCAGGAGGTTCGGATAGGTAAGGTATGTCGATGTTGTGTGGAAATGGATTCAAAACAAGACGAAGGAGAATTATTAATGGAGTGCATGGAGTTGTATGACTGTCTCCTGGCATTGTGGGATGTTAGGGCAGATAATTACAAAACAGAAAAATTAAGAAAAATGAAGTGTAGGATTTGTTGCTTGTAAAATATAAGGATCGGTCACGAAGGAAGACGTTTTTAAAAAATGTAGCCAGTGAGGGGTCACGAATATATGTCTATGCATACCTTAATTATCCGAACATAATCCTTGAGTGCATGTATTCTTGCATAAACTGTTACCATAAATATTTCTCAAATGCTGTAGGGAGAACTGAATTAGAAAATTTCAATTCTGACAGTAGGATGGTATCATAATGTAATAGATAAGCGCTGACTTTGTTGAAATATTTCTCTCATTGTATAGTTTTTTTTATGACAGGGATATGGGCGTACGCTGAAATTTACTCGGATAGGGTGAGGAGGGGGTGCGGGACGTGCCTATGTAGCACCGGACGAAAAAACACCTGAGACGTTTGCGTCGGCCTGTAGTCGATTCTAGTGAGTCCACATTTACTTCTGGGGGAGGTCGAGTGGATATTACAGCATACACACAATGTTAGATCACATTACTTTGAACAGTCTGATATACTTTACATGGAACATGCTAACAATCCATGTCCCCAGGAATGTCACTTACCCATTTGTCACTGTTGTAGTCATTAGCGTATCACTTGACACAATACACAGTGATAGTTTCAGCTCAGTGTACAACTGACTGCTAACATCGATGTATTTCTCACTTCTAATACAGCTGGCGCTGCTTGACGTAAGATGTTACTTTCGTCATAAGCTATGACTGAAGAGTATGCTGAGCGACACTCAATTCACAAGTGTGGCACTTGCATCCCTTGGACGTATCTACGCTGAGCCTCTCATCTGTTTCTGAATTAAATAACGACTCTCCTTTCAATGTAAGGTATCATATTTGACACGAGACTACGTTCATTGGATGACACCTCACTCTCAACAAACTCCCTACAACGTTTCATGAGTGGTCTTTTACTCTCCTTGAGTCAGTTTTTGGTTTACATTTTTTTCTCCGCATTTTTTTTCTGCTTGCACAAAGCAGAATAATAATCACAGCAGTAGCTACTTCATCGTCCAATACTACGAACTACACTCATATCGAAAAATATTTCTAAGACGTCTGTGGAGAACTGCGAAAACATTGCATAGTATTATTGCGCAATACTATTGGCCACCAATGCGCTGCTTGAGGTGGTTTCCAGGACATTGATGTAGACGTACAGCTGCTACTATTCTGTTTGAGTGGTACACGTACACTTCTGGTGTTCAAGATGTGATGCTGTACATGGTTATTCATCAGTAGGTACCTTCGGGTTTTCAGAAAACGACTGTGTGAAAAGTATAGTACAAACAGAAAAGTGACACATATATGTGGAGAACGCATCTCTCTAAGGTTAGTTTCGTAATAGGTATCACGATGTAGTTACTGGAGAGGGCAGTTATGTCAGATCTTGTAGCCGAATTACCCTCTCCCTCTTAACTACACCTGCAGAGAGTGTCATTAAGTTCAAGCATGTATTGACGTTTCTCGCGTCACGGTGCCCACCTGGATAAAATGTAATGTGAGTTTAAAACTTGGAGTGATTCTTCATCCACTGTATGTGTAAATATTTCGTAAATCTTGTTGTGTTTAAACAGTAATCCTAAGAAACGCTGGAGGAGCTTTGGAGGATGTGATGTGAACACGACATTGTATCAACACACATCGACATTAGTGTCCGTGAGCGCCTCTTGAGCAGATTAGCTATAACTGGGTTAGGAATGACTGCTCTATGGTCAGTGAGATCACAAAATCACACACAAAGGGTGTCATACCATGACGGAGAGAAATCGAATCACTAAAAATTAGCCAGAGCAATGAAATTTCGGAAACAGATTTATCCAGGTGACGTATTTAAAATATTAAATGGTAAAGTCACAGGTTAATGTAAGTCTGAGGTAAGCCATTGCAAACGTAAAATGCTGGTACATTATTAACCGGTGTAACCGCCACCATATTGAACGCTAGCGTGGGAACGTACACGCATTGTGTTGCACATGGGACGTACCTAAGTTTGTGGGCTGTGTGTGTGTGTGTGTGTGTGTGTGTGTGTGTGTGTGTGTGTGTGTGTGTGTGTGTGTGTGTGAATACCTAACGGACCAAACTGCTGAGGTCATCGGTCTCTAGGCTTACACACTACTTAAACTAACTTAACGCTAGGGACAACAGTCACACCCATGCCCGAGGGAGGACTGGAACCTCCGTCGGGAGGTGTGGGCTGTAGTTCCATGACTGGTGCACTTGATCGGTCAACACAAGGATCTTAACGCTGTATATGGGTGACATTAGAGATGTCGTCCTATGATGCCCCATATGTGCTCGTCTGGAGATAGATCTGATGATCGAGCGGGCCCAGGCAACATGTCGACACTCTTCAGAACATGTTCGGCGACAACAGCGGTATGTGGTCGATCGTTGTACTATGGGGAAATACCCCTTGGAGTTATTTTCATGAATTGAAGCAAAGGAGAACAAACCACAAAATTCACGTACAAATTTGCAAATAAAAATGCATGGGATAACCCAGAGACTGGTCCTGCTGTCATACGAATTCGCATCCCGAAGAATAACTCCTGGTGTAGGTTCACTGTGTCTAGCACCCAGACAGGTTTTTTGCAGATCCTCAATTGGCCTCCTTCTAACAAACACACGTGAAACGCTGGTACCGACGCTGAACACCTTTCATCAGAAAACACAGAAGACCTTCACCCTGTCCTCCAGTCAGCTCTCGCTTGACTACATCTGAAGTTGCAGATCGTTGTGGTTTGGGGTCAGTGGAATGCACGCCACATAGCATATGGCTAGGAACTGTCCTTAAAGAAACCGATTCGTAACAATTCTTTGTGTCACTGTTGTGCGACCTGCTGCTGCAGATGCAGTACGATGCCACACAGCCATACTCCGAACATGAAGGTCTTCCCCCTCGGTAGTGCCACTTGCCCGTTTGTGGGCCTGTCTTCTTGCGATTGTACGTTCTCGTGATCACCGCTGCCAGCATTCCTGTACAGTGGTTTAATTCCTGCCAATTACTTTAGCAGTATCGCAGAAGGAACATCCCTCTTCTCGTAGTCCAACATTGCTCAGAGGTGTTGATAATAGCGTCTTTGTCTCCTTAAAGTCATTCTTGACTGACATAAATTTACCAGGTCCAGTCTCAAAGGTAGCAAACCGACGCTCCAAACCGTTACAGCCTACATTTAAAGCAAACCTTAATTTCACCCTCATGGTGGTGCTACTAGCGCCGCTCTTATGCTACTGGCGCACAATTTTAATACTCATCGTCTTTTAGATGCAGGAACAAGCCAGCCAACTGTCGTTTATATCGGACAATTCCTCCTTGGCGTTGGATTCGGTTTTTCCGTCAGTGTATGAAGTCATTGGTCTTTGAAATCCTAGTAAAAATGAAGAGTATCTGATCCAAAGGGCCGGCCGATGTGACCGAGCGCTTCTAGGCGCTTCAGTCAGGAACGGCGCTGCTGATACGGTCGCAGGTTCAAATCCTGCCTCGGGATTGGAAGTGTGTGAGGTCCTCAGGTTAGTTACATTTAAGTAGTTTTAAGTCTAGCGGACTGATGACCTCATGTTAAGTCCCACAGTGCTTAGAGCCAACACCCGAAGGATCTTAGCTAAAGGTTTACGTCAACAAGTAAACATTCCTCCCGATGATTATATCCTTACATAAAAATACGCAGTATATGTTTCACATAGCGGTATGTGTCCCTATACGGCTCAAAATGATTGTTTTTAGGTCCGAGTCGTGCTTTCACTTCTGGTTCCCTGCTCACACGCATTTTAAACGGAATATCCGTTAACGCTGCCGTAATGTGGCGTTCGATCTCAGCAGGCGTCGTCAGTATCTCCGTTTGTCTTAAAAATATTTTGTTCTCATCACATTTTGGAAGCCCTGCTGTCGTTACACTGGTCCACTTCTCCAACGTCCGTGATGAGGAAACTTCCGTTCAGGAGAAGCTATATTAGTAGTGTGCTATGATCTGGGCAACCAACATCTTGATTACGTAATTCTCCTACCCGTCTTGTAATGAATATCGTCCAAGCAGTAGGAACAGTTCCTGTGCTAATGTAGACTAAGTTATTGGATTGATTGAATGTTATCATACTGAGAAATGAGAAGATGCGAACTGTTTTACTTGGTAAGATCGCATAAATGTTACTTTCCTTTCGACAGACTTCACACTTTGCTGTCGTCTTCTGTTCTTCAGGCATTCTTGAACCCGTTAAAAAAAAAAAAAAAAAGCACCACACAGACTGTCGAAACCAGATGTAGAAAATATAGAAGTATTTATGCAGTCTTGGTTACAGGAAGATTCTTCTGACGCGGCCGGTGTGGCCGAGCGGTTCTAGGCGTTTCAGTCTGGAACCGCACGACCGCTACGGTCGCAGGTTTGAATCCTGCCTCCGGCATGGATGTGTGTGATGCCCTTAGGTTAGTTAGGTTTAAGTAGTTCTAAGTTCTAGGGGACTGATGACCTCAGATGTTAAGTCCCATAGTGTTCAGAGCCATTTGAACCGTTTTTTTAACCATTTGAACCATTTATTTTATTCTTCTGAGTTACTGAAATCCATTAGTGTGATAGTTCGCCAACTACTCTGCAGCGTAGCTGTACGCTCCTTAGATGTTGTTATTCCATGTTTTAAGGCCAAGGAAGATAAGACAGTGATAATGCGACGAAAACCGTTCATAGAGTGTGCTGGCAGTATCTGAGAAAGCACAGGGTACTGCTTTCATAATGATGCAAATCACACGTATCATCAGTTATGTAGTGAATATAAGCATTGTATTTTACTGATGAATTTAGTATCATCAGTGTTGTAACTGCGACCGGAACGGTCGCGGGGTTGAAATGACGGAAAGACCGGCGAGACTCGCGGAGAGGCCCGCGAACAACAAAACAACGGGAGGACGGACACGACCAACGGAGGACTCAACGAACAACAAGATCGAACAACGGAGTAACAAGGAAACCTAACAAACACGTCCACCCCTACATAGAACAAGAAAGTAAGCTGTCTAACGCGAGGCGATATGTCCACAGATTACGAGACATTAGACTGGCTGGTTGAGCTTTTGTTTTTTTCTTTATTGTTATTTTAAACCTGTTTACAGGCAGGCCTGTAGCAGCATACTACGCGGCTCTTCGGCCGCACAGAAACATACAGGACAGAAATGATGACAATGCGTGATAAAAGGATGGTGGACATATAAACGTAGACAAACACTTTTTAAAATAGATGGAGCCGTTCACGGGCCTAGAGTCCCAGATAAAAGTGGTTCAGACACTTGGACACAGACATAGAGCTGGTTGAGCGAGAGCCAGGCGCTTAAGTAGTGTATCGGGGGCGCCGCTATTGGCCTCTGGGACCACGTGTTCCACTGTGGCGCCACCACACTAAAAGCGAGCCAGGAGGCGCGCTCCGCCACAGCTTACGTCGCGATGGTACAGAGACCTATAGGGGTCTTCGACGTCCATGGCGTGTAATGACATGTGTAATGCTTCTCTGTAAGTTGGCTCCGAAGGCTGACTGTGCGAAAATGAAGAACACAGGGTCAAAAGCACAAGCGACACGTAAAAATGTCCCTAGCGGTAAGGTTGAGTACCAAGCTAGGCACCCTTGATGGACGGAGGCTATCATGCACTGCGTCATGTGTTCCAATAAAATCCTTGCACGGTTGAAGGTGGTTTTCGCAAGGCTGTACACTTCCATTGTGAGAAGGTGAATAAAGAATGTTTCAACAAGACAGTGTGACACTTCCGCTAGTGTCCACTTTTGCCAACTACCAGAGCCTGAAATCCAGGGCTAGTGGAAAGTTAGACCGCATTTAGCATCCGGAAGAGACGTGAACATGGGGGCCTTCTGCAGCCACGCAAGGAGAAGGCTACCTATCGTTCTCATCTTCATTGAGAATGAACACCTGGTGGACCGTAAGAGACAGGCAGATATTTGACGACCGTGCACTAACATGAAGCAAAGATACAAATGGGTTAACAATGCACATCTGGTAACATGTGAGACACCGGGAAATCAGCAGCCTTTTCTTAAAAATTCGAGAACCTGTCTAGAATTCAAATAGCGTCACAGGTATTCGGACGTAATGCTAGACAAAAAGCGCCAAGAATTCTCACATGGAGTCGCTTGAAACCAAAATAACTGAAGAATAAATCACTCGTCTACTTCAAAAAGGTTACGTTCTGAATGGCAAAGACGATGCTTGCATATCTTCAACTCCAACAGGTTCTTAAACGAAGCGTAAACATTATATCGTCCAGGCCTGTCAGAGATAGAAGTTACAAGGAAATGTTGTACAGGTGCTTTCACAGCAACTAAAAAATGCCGAAAACCATCGGAACAATGTGCCACCAACTCTGGGCAGGCCTTGACAATGAAAACGTGGGAAAGACGCCAATTTTCGAGTCAGACAACAGCCCACGAAAGATACAAACGATTTTCGCAGCACTAGGTTGTGTGGTCATGGAACAGCGGTTAGTCATTTGGCGGCACGGAAGATTTAATTAACTGGTGAAAACATGGAGAGGCATGAAAATTCAAGGTATAGGTGAAATAGTGAAACAGCGCACAAGCAAGAGGACATAGAGGCACTTAGTCTGCTGACTTTGAATGTGCTCCTTACTCCCATTCTAATGTACGTCGTCACTTTTTGATTTCTCCCATTCCTATTCCATGTCAACTGGACGAATCCCTACGGTTCAGTGCTTGGGAACGGAGACTTCGACAGAACATACAATTCACAACAATCAGTGAACTCTGGGACAAGTCTGGGTCTTGCCACGAAGTCGGAAAGGCGAGTGGAGCAGCTGGTTTGTCAATGCGCAGTTTTCAGGCGATGTACAGTACCGACCCAGCACCTGCCGCTGTCGTCACCAAACGACAAAGGACTACGAAGGATGGTGCGATGATTCATTCGCCACCTCCTTTCCCTCAATAGCTTAGTCTGGTCCACGCCCAGCCAAATCGACCCTGAGACTTGCAAAATTTTATTTTGTGTAAAAAAATTCAGTCATTCTCGCTTCAAGCAGCCTATCGATCTGTTCTATTGTACATCAATTCCTTAATGTCATAACCATTTGCTAATTAAGTTCACTTAATTAATGATTTTACGACATTATTGGTTCCCAGGACGGCGCTATCCCATTATTAATTTGCCTATTAAGTGATATCACAGAGTAGTTTGAACGATTCACTACGACGGGAATCATCAAAGGCATGGGAAACACATCGCAGTTCAGAAGAATCTGTTGGACTTAAACCAGGTAAGCAGCAGACGTTTAAATTTCGTAAGCGAATCTCGTGTTGGTTCACCGGAATGATTTTCGTTTTGGGTATGAAAACTTACGAGTGTCCAAGTATAGCTTCCATCACTGGCAGAAATACGAAACCACTCTCACAGTGGTAGAGAAGCTATACATCCGCCCATTTCGAAGACAGAAATGTACATTACCGTTCAATAACAAGAGATTCTTTAAGAGAGAGGAGATTGTTGCTATTGTTACAACTTTCTCATTGTTCAGAACTCGCAAAGTGTACGGCATTTGGATAACGAGATCTGGTGCTCTCACACCCATTTTGACAAGGAGATACGCACTTTGCTTTAGATCTCCAGAGGGAGTTCTTCATCTTGTGCCATCAGAGAGAGAGATTCCTTCACCCGGAACCTAGACGGTGCCAGGATTCGATTCTAGAGCTGACCATAGATGCTGGGGCTGTACTTATAACTCTCAGCTGTCACAGCAGCTATCCACTGTAACTGAATTTTAGAGCGAGTACATACATCAGGAGCATTTGCATCGGTCATGGAGATAGGACTGTGAAGTTGTATCTTCCAAGTTATAGACCTGTTTTTCTACATTAATTCAAGCAGAAACCTAGTTAAACTAGCGACGCACTTAGGCAAGGGAACTGATGCTTCTATATTCATTTCTGGTGTTTTTTATTTAATCTGTTGACTAATTCAGAAATCACTAAGAGTTTTCCTGGCATAGCTAATTGGAATCTTCATTTCCAACTCTACCCATCTGTGCCAAGCTGCTGTCTAGCATGTTTTATAACGCCTTTGAGTCTTCGAGCACTTTCTAACGTTTTGTTTTGCATATTCGACAACTAAAATCAAGTGATGCGTCACAGTAGTATACAAAATTTTGTGGTGACAACTGGTTTCATTTCCTAGTTAGATGATGCCTGTTTCTCATTATGCAGACTATGGTATCCATACCTCATACTTGATTGAACCACTCGTGTTTCATTTAAGAGCTTCGGAAGCTTCTGTTGCATGACTTTTTTCTTCATATTTCACGTGGTCTTAATGGAGAGTGCTCTGTTCACTACAGTGTCTTTGGATTCAAGTCATTTTAGCGTCTCAGGAGTAGGATAAATGCCCAATTCAAGTTGCACAATGGCAGCAGATTTGATTTTAATAACCTGAAATCTGTTCAGCAATTTCGTATCAAATAAGGGATTGTTTCCGGCGATAGTTATAGGAGAATGTGCACTATTGAGAATAATGATATTGTGTTTCCAGCAAGTGATAATACACATGCATGAATCCATAATTTATTCTGAAAGTGAGATATCGTGTATTATTTACTTCAAAACAGGAAAAAATAATTAACTGACAGCATCTCCAAGTAATTGAGAAGAGGATTGCAATAACAACTGTTTTCCATAAAATAGTCACAGCTGATTACATACCTTTGTACCTTACCTCACACCCATTGTAGAGGATACTTTGCGAAGACGAGGATTTCATCGTCAAATGTCGTAGATTCGGTTCCACTGGCCGTATATTTCTCCTCGCCCCTATCTCTCTTGGGGTGTGTGTGTGTGTGTGTGTGTGTGTGGTGTATGTGAGAAAGAGAGAGAGAGAGAGAGGGGGGGGGGCGAGGAGTGAGAGATAGAGAGAGAGAGAGAGAGAGAGAGAGAGAGAGAGAGAGAGAGAGAGATAGTCCAAAAGATGTTAATGAACGAAACAGAATCATTTTTGGTGGTGTTCATTAAAACCATCTTTGTTAGTGTACGGTGCCCTGTCATAACAAACCAGTGACGCGGTAAATATCAGTAGCAGAACCAAACACGATTCTCATTAGCAGCTGGGACATATTATGACGAGAAGCAGGAAAATGAAGCATCGAAATGCGGGCTTCATTGAAAAAAATGAATGAATTTCACGTTACAGGTAGTGCGGAATTCTCAAAAAGACTTGTTTCTTATGTGGACTTGTACAGTACGTCGGCTAGCCTCGTAGCTCTTAGAACTAAAATCCCCCACTCTGTGGCTCTGTTTTTATAAAGCATAACTGCAGAGAAAGGTGCAGTTGCTTGGAAATACCGAGTCTACGTGGTCTGCACAGCGACTTGAACCGTTTATTACCGACATGTAAATGCCGTACAAGACTAACCACCAGGCAAGTACCTACAGGATTTATTTACAAACCTTTAAATTTAAACTAGACGTAATCTAATTCCTTTTCGTAATTTTTTCCTTTCTATCGCCTGTCTGCATTTTGTCTCATCTATTCGGCCATCGTCAGCTACTTTGTTGCCAAACAGTAAAACTTAACTCGTGATTTCTTTGAAATTTGTTGACATTCAACTTACAGCCGCTTTACAAGACGTTATCCTTTCCGTTTAACGTCTCTTGCAAAGCCTTTGACGTCTCTGGCAGTTACCTCATAAGCAATATCAAAACTTATATTTCTTCCACTACATACAGTTCTCTTTCCTCACTTCTCTTAGTCTTAGTTTCATGTCTGCACACTGTACAGATTGTGTAAAATTTGGGATGCGCTACAATCCTGTCTCACTCTAACCTCAAGCACTATTCGTGTTTCAGGTCTTTCGACTCTTTTAACTGGAGCTCGTTTTCGTACACGTGGTAGATGATCGTACATTTCTTCTTTCTCTTGTTTGTCCCCGCTGCCTTAAAATCCTTGAACAGTACCTTCCAGTGATCACCGTCTGACGCTTTTTGTATGTGCTCATTGTATAAACAATGCCTCCGAATACTATGCAGTACTCTCTCACATTCTCCCACGTTCCTCCGCAACGTAAACAACCTTCCCGTTCTTTTTCCATTGTTCCCTAAATTATTCCTACTACTGTGTAGCAACTTGCTAATAACGTAAGAGCAAACTTTCTGTCGCTTTTTCCAATAAAAGGAATGTTATCTTCATTTAAAATATCTAGGGTGAGAAATGAGAACGTAAAACAAGAACTGATCATCTACATTACATTCACTTGCGGGTATCCACTCAAATATATATACTGAGGCTGTATACGAGTGTATACGATCAGTCAAATTAGATAATTATGGAAAAATATAGCGTGTTGTCAGAAAAGTGTTGCATGCAGCTTAAACTAGACTCCTGCCGAATAGTCCATGAACGCCCAACGGCACCGACCGGCAGCCATGTCATCCTCAGACGCAGGCGTCACTGGATGCGGATATGGAGGGGCATGTGGACAGCACACCGCTCTTCCAGCCGTATGTCAGCTTCCGAGACCGGAGCCGCTACTTCTGAATCAAGTAGCTCCTGAGTTTGCCTCACAAGGGCTGAGTGCACCCCGCGTGTCAACAGCACTCGGCAGGCCGGATGGTCAACCATCCAAGTGCTAGCCCAGCCCGACAGTTCTTAACTTCGGTAATCTGACCGGAACCGTTGTTACCACAGCAGCAAGGCCATTGACAACTTGGTTTATCAGAAACTGAGTAAGTCTTTGGTCGTTGCCTACCTACATACGAGTGTTGTTCAAAAGGAAACATTGTTGATTTGTTATTATGTAAATGAAATAACACATATAAAATTGTTTGCCGCGACATGGATTGATAAAATTCTCTAGAGTTTCAGTCGCATCAAGTGGTTTAAAATCCAAGAGCTTTCGTCAGAGGACTCCTCGGCCGCTGTCAATGGGCGACTGTCATTTGTTTGCTGCAACCGTCCTTAAAAAGACGCGACGCCTTCTGTCGCGTCACTGGTGCTTGCTCCATCTCCATAGGAGGTAATGTTTTCGTTGTGCACTCTCCACGTCTGCTCCAGTCTCCCGACGGCTGGGTCTTTATTGAGGATATTGACAGAAATTTTTATCTCTGTCGCTTCTTTAAATGCACTGTTCCAGAAACTGTGAGTCCGTTTAATAAGAGATACCTCGTACAATGATATACGATTTCTTTTTTCCAAAGTGTTCTCTTCTACATCTGATTTCTTAGAGTACCACAGATGAAAACCTTTCTCGTGTTCTACACAGCGGTCATCAGTAGCATGCACAGTCTGTGCAACATGAAGCTGTCGACACCGGCACAATTTTTTATATGCGCCTGGCGTTCTGAGGCCTAAGTCGTCTTTCATGGCCTCATGAGTTGTCGACCTTCTGCTGGAGCCCTGAATGCAGAATCGATTTTATGTCTAGTTCGGATCAGACTAATCTTTCCTGCTACTGACTAACAAACGGCAAAAACGCAAGCTTATTCACGTCTTCTTGGTGGTCCCTTTGCTTAAGTGTTTTCAGGAAGATAGATTACTTTACTCGGAACGAGAACATTCTTTGTCATACAAAAAATGACCTCTGTGTGTGCTTAATTAAATCCACAATAGTCTCGTCAAATAACTTGGAGCGCCGTATTATAGAATATTTGACGGGAACGAGCGTGAATAATTACAGCGCATTAAATCTAACCATAATGTCCCACTCGCCAAGAGCAGGCTTTTAATTAGACTGATGAAGTCATTCCTGTTCTTGATGTGGTGCACACAGTAATCTCGGAGGTCTTTATGTCGACGACCCTATGGTGGCCACGATTGGATGTAGAGGTGTGCTCCTCTTGTGAACCATCGGAAGGAGATAGAATGTGGGTGGTGGAGGTGCACGACATTCTCTTCCAGTGAAGCCCTCTTGAGAAGCTCATTATTCTGGATGTTGGGTCTCTAGATAATTTTTGGTATGTCTCCCCCTCCAGTATCAACCGAACCTTCGCGTCACACTCCACTCATTCCATAATAACAACTGCATTGCCCTTGTCAGCTGGCAGGACTAAAAGGAGAGGATCGTTACGGAGTTCGTTAAGGCCATTACGCCTAGCCCTTCTCATGTTCGACGTAGGCGTCATGGATTATGCGAGAATGCGCTCGTTTCTAGATGACTTTCTTCTGCGGTTTCACTGGACACGTTGCAAACTGCTTGTTCCACGCCACTTCATACGTCAGCAAAAGGAATACAAGGCCATGGTGGTGCAAATTGAAGTCACTTCGTAAGTGATAACGGTGCGTTCCGTTGTTTTCAGTTCTGCCACATGCTGTTGTTATGGACACCCTTTGTGACTTTCCGTGGTTGCTCTACTGTGCCTGCATTAATCCCAAGCTGAATGCGACTCCGTCAGCCGTAGATGGACAGATGTTAGACCGTGGCCGTTTGTATGTAACTGCTCTCTGATGTGATGTATCCTGTCTCGGAGAGGGGCCCCTGGGGACGTAGCGCGTTAAGAACAAAAATTTATTAAACTCTCTAGCCTTCGTACTACACTGCTGTGAAGAGATGGTAGTTCCACGGTTTACATTTGTGAGCCACCACATCAACACTGCTGAGGCTATGAGAATATCTCTTCTTGTCAGTTTCGCCAAGAGAATAATCCTGAGTTCTCCGTCTGATGGCTGAGTACGGAGGGCTTTTGGCTTTGACTAAGTGCCTTAGCACCGTTTCTAGGTCGATGTTTTCATTTCGCGTTGGTGACAGTGCAACCACCTACTGTAACAATTATATACAAAGTTTTCGAACTGGAAACGACAGCAAAGTTCCTCACAAACATAGTCGCGGCGACCTCTTAGTTTCGCACTTAACTGAATTTGCACCCCTTATGTTGACGCTTTAGTGAATTTGAGACTATTAAGCACAATATTGTGTGCTAGTACAGAAAAAAGCATTTCGATTACAATAGTAACGTCAATTTTCCCTCACAAACTCTTCCACAACGTTTGTGATTTCGTTCGTCACTACGCGATGGACTGGGTGCAGAGCGGAAGTTACACCTCTCTTGAGGTTTTCACACTAATAGTACATCTGCTGCAGCATCACACACAAACCACAGTAATGGATTAATACCTACGGTACATTTCCACAGATTTAATTACTTCAATACCCAAAAGGCGTATCTCACATTGATGCTCCAACGCAGTGCAAACCGACAACTGGGTGATGATCTCTGCTTTGACACAGTTTCCGCATCTGTGATGCAACAACTCGATGACAGCTGTCGTCACTGTAATGAAACCGTATGGTCCCTCAGACCCTTTCCTGTCTCATTCATCAATGAATGGGCAAGGGCAAGATGCGAGCTCGGGTCTCCTGCTCGTGAGGCAGATGCGCTAACCCAAACGCCACCCTTGCACAGTGACCTGGCACAACTACAGTGACTAACGTAGCACACATTGCTCCTCACTTAAAATCCCAATCCACGCCTCAGACCACTTCCTTAGCACATCTTCCTAGTGAACGGGGGACCTGTGCTAGAACAAATTTTTATTTGTCGCATCGACCTGCATTTATACATCACTGATACTTGAGAGTTGAAAACGTCTCTGGGGACATATAGTTTCATTTGACTGAAAGCACCTAGGTCTGGGTTTGAGGTAGGATTCTTCGGTTAGTTCAGCGTTGAGGTGCTATTCCAGGTCAGTCGGACAGCTGCTGCAATGCTTTACGAGTTTAGGAGGAGTTCTAAGTGGCCTGAGGTCCGAAAGGAAATTGGATGGAGGATGTAGTCGTACTAGGGTAGTCTGGACAGTTTCTCAAAACAGCTGTGCCAGGATAGTTTAGCGGTTAGCGTATCAGCCTATCGAGCAGAAGACCCAGATTCTAATCCCGATCTTGGTACAAATTTTCAGACGTAGCTTAACACTAGATATGCAGGGTGAATCGCCTAAAACTTGTACCGCAGATATTGCGCAAATGCTATTGACGTGCAGTTTTCACAGAATGGCTTGGTAGTCAGGGGCTCTACTTTAGCCAACAAACCGATTGTAATAGTATTTAGAAATTGTGTTTTTTTGTGGAAAGATACACCTTTTTAAATGGGACAGTGCCGATTGACATAAACAAATTAAAGTAGGCGAAATTAGAATGTCAGTGATGTAAGTTGCACAATTCTAGTGCGAGTCGTTTGCAGATATTTGTACTTGGAAAATTTCCCCCACAGACACTTGCACAATACCTGTGGCTGCACGCACTAAAGAATGGATTCTGACCACTAAAGAGACAGTTGACCGTCACAGGTTGTTTTCAAAATAACCACCAGCATTAGTAATACATGCATTCAGTCTGGTTTTAACGACTGCTGTTTACGTGGCAGCCTTTCAGCGGGTAAGTCCGAGCAGGCTGTAGTAATACGAGATTGCATATCATCGTGTGTAGCTGGTATGTCTATGTAGACAGCGTGTTTCAGCTTTCACCACAAAAATGTTCTACAGATGTCAAATCTAGAGAATAGACTGGCCATTGTGCATGTCCTCTGTGACCAATCGAACGATCTGAAAATAATTCAAGAAGTCATGCAATAATACTTCATGTACTATGTGTTGGACAGCCATCACGTTGGTGCTACAGATTCCTCCTGGTCTACATTGGGACATCTTATAGCATCCTCGGAAGATGGACTATTAGGAGGTTCTGATATATGTGCACATTCAGAGTTCATTCTACGAAACATGTGCCTATGAACTAGTGGTTCACTGTCTCACACCACACATTTCCACTCCATGGATGCTAAACTTCCACCTGACAAAGGCAATAGGGATTGTCAAGAGACCAACAGTGCCTGTTTTGTTGGATTACCTGGCCATGATTCGTAAGTGTGGTTTCACCACTAAACAGGGTACATTATACATCTGGAGTATCGTATCTTAATGCACACGTAACGCTGTTCTCATAATCGTCTTCTGTGCAGCTCTTGATCGGAAGAGACGTGATAGGGATGGACAATGTTGAGCCGTGCTCTCTCCCAACTATGCGTTTTAGTGAACTTCGCTGTCTATCTGTGTTCGGTTTCCATCCCCTGTCGCTGTTATGTCGTGGTTCTTCTTCCTTCTATGTGTGACAGCAGTGATGTGTATCGATATTTGCGCCGTGTACCATCTTTGGTTTGGTGCATATAGATTCCGGCAAGGGGGGGTCTGGGGGGGGGGGGGAGTTGGTCTGTTGTTGGGGACAAGGGAAGTTCTCCACGCGGTCCAGTCGGCTGGGCCCGCTGCCGGACCCTGCGCAGTGTCGGAGCGTGTTTGGAGCTGTCCGATTGCTACGAGCTTTGTGATTCGTCGACTCTAGAGTCGTGGTTTCAACAACCCAAGCTACGTCCATCCATGTAGTGATGGTTCACTTCGGTGGATTGCTCGTAGGGAGGTTTACCCGTGAACTACATCGAGTTGTCCTACTGCTCAGATTTAGCCGCCATGCAGTGCAATTAACTATTTTGTTCGACTACGATTAGAATGCACCAGTAGACTTTTCTGTCTTGTGGCCGTTAGTGTTCGGGTTACCTGCCCTGGGCCCTGACGTAAATTCAGGCAGTGTTCTTTAGAGCTACTTAACTATTACTGTGTTTCAAATTCAAGTGTACTAGTGGAATTTTCTGTCTAATGGCCGTTAGTGTTCCAGTTACCTGCCCTGGCCACTAACGTAGTTTCAGGCAGCGTCCTTTCTTCAACTGTTGTCGCTGTCCAACATGGTGTGTAATTTTTATAGCTAACACGTACTCCATTGTGGATTACTACGTTTGTAACATTGCCAGTTGGGTTTCTCATGTACTGATTGATGGGAAGCAAGTTGTTATGTAGGTCGGCCCGTGGCTGTCCCCTGGTTGGGTTCCGACGGATCAAGTATTCTTGGGTACTTGGGCTGACCACCTGTCTCACCTAAGTGAACGAGAGCAGACCGACCTCCCTAGAAGCCGTCTGAGTTCAACCGGTGTTTAATTATCTGTTGTCAGCTATTTTAAATTTTAGGCTTATTTTTATTGTTGGTTTCTTAAAATTCTGCAAAATTAAATTTTAAATTTACCTTTCCAGCTTAAACACTGTAGCCTTCTGCCTTTAAAAACTATGGCAATATATTTTGAAATTTTGAGGTTCGATTGTGGCCCTCAGCCATTGGTATTGTACCTTGCATATGTTGTTTCTTGAAATTATTTTATTCTTATCTTAACTGGATTTTTATCATGTTAATATTTCTCATTGGAGGCCTTCAGTCATGAAATAGTTGCTAAATTACAATAAATGACAATTATAAACAGAAACTGACCTCAGTCCTTGGCCCTTCCCACAATCCTGTTACCTGTTCTGCCCAGCGAGTTTGAAGGGCGTTCACTGGTAGCAGAGCGTGGATACGCTCGTGCTTACCAAACCTTAATTGCGGCCAGTTTCACTCTTGTTTATATTGTTTTTGAGGCATCGTATTGTTTGGTTTGTATTATAATGGCAGTCAGACAGCATCCGGCAATTGGTCTGCTTAGAAGAGACCATCTCGTTTACGAGTTGGCGGTGAAGCGTCAACCGTCGGAGAGCAGTATTCCTGAATAGATAGACCTTTTGCGCTGCCGTGCTACTCCCAGTTGACGTCAAAATGATTCAAATGGCTCTGAGCACTATGGATCTTAACTTCTGAGGTCATCAGGCCCCTAGAACTTAGAACTACTTAAACCTAACTAACCTAAGGACGTCACACACATCCATGCCCGAGGTAGGATTCGAACCTGCGACCGTAGCGGTCGCACAGTTCCAGACTGTAGCTCCTAAAACTGCTCGGCCACCCAGGCCGGCCAGTTGACGTCACCTCGGGAGCAATCGGTGAGACAGGTGCGGCAATCCGATTTCTTGGCGACACCAAGGTGGGCAATGCTAAGCAGTTTAAGATCTGTTTTCCTGCTACCTTGGTTCGTCCGGTCTTTCGTTATTTTCATGATTCATTGGTGGGCGGCCATCAAAGAACTTTTAACTTGGCCCTCTACGGACCAGCAGGTTAGACAAACGGTAGGTCAATGTCGCTTGAGGAGTATAGTCAAACGCAACAATGCCCTTCAACAAGGCTGGTTGAGTTCTGAACAAGAGACCTCTCCCATGCACAAGCAATATATTGAATATCTGTGGCATTTGCCTATGACCAAAAGGGTCTTCGATATGTACTCGTTATGATTAATGCATTTTCTAGGTTTATTTGTCTCTTTCCGAGCCGCAACGTTACCGCTACCATCAAGATTAATCACTTGACTGCTGTCTTAAGTGTTTTCTGGCAACCTAAGCACTTGGTTAGTGATAAGGCTCCAACCTTTCTTTCAGGCCCCTTTAAGGCTTTCTGCTTTCAGAATGGAGCTAAACATATCACCACCACGCCGTATTATCCCCAGGAGTCCTTTGTGGAAAGGGTTAATCGGAATCTTAAGAACGCCTTGATTATTTATCAGAAGAAAACACCCAGCAATTGTGATTCCAGTCGTCCCAGGCTCAGTTTCGCCTTCAATACCGCCATTCGTGAAGCCTCGCTAACTACACCTGCACCCCTGATATTTTCCTACCCAGTTGACTCCCTTTCATACTTGTGGGGGATTCAGGATCTTATTCCATCTGACGATAATCCGCTGGTCATGAAGGAAAATTGGAATCGAGCCAGGCGTAATATATTCAGATCCAATAATCAGCATGCTGAGTGTTATAATCGTAAACGCGAAACATTTAAGGGTAGGCCGGGGAACCAAGATTACATACGAAATTTCCAAGGTAATTTTAGTAAATTTACTCTGCGTTTTCTGGGGACTTGCACTATTATGATTATATTATGCCCAGTAAATCTCTTTGTCAAGGAGAACAGCTCGGGCAACCAATATCGGGTTCACCTTAGTCAAGTTAAATGCAACTACCTCGGTCCTGAATTAACCCATTCCTGGGTTAGGTTTGGTGAGGGGAGGGGGCGGGGGAAAGTTGAGCCGTGTTCTCTCCCAACTATACGTTTTCGTGAACTTCGCTGTCTGTGTTCGGTTTCCCGCCCTTGTAGCTGTTACGTCGTGGTTCATCTTCTTTCTACGTGTGGCAGCAGTGATGTATGTCGATATTTCCGCTGTGTACTATCTTTGATTTGGTGATAGCTTCCGGCAAGGGGTCTGTGGGGAGTCGGCCGGTTGTTGCGGACGAGTAAAGTTCTCCGCGCAGTGCAGTGGGCTGGAGCCGCTGGCAGTCCCTGCGCATTGTCGGAGCGTGTGTGGAGCTGCCAAATCGTTACGAGCTTTGTGGTTCGCTGACTCAGGACCTCAAAGTTCAGTAGTGGTTTCAACTACCCAAGCCACGTCTATTCTTGTTGTGTGGTTCGCTTCGGTGATTTGGTGTTGGTGAGTTTTTCCGGTGAGCAACACTGTGTGGTTCCACTGCTAGAATTAAAGCCGCCGTGCGGTACAATTAACTATTTTGGTCGACTACAATTTGAGTGCACCAGTCTTGTGGCCTTTAGTGTTCCGGTTATCTGCCCTGGCCACTAACGTAGTTTCAGGCAGGGTCCTTTCCCCACCTGTTGTCGCTGTCCAACATGGTGTGTACGATTGACAGCTAATACGTACTCCATTGTGGATTATTACGTTTGTAATATTACCTGTTGGGGTTCTCATGTAATGATTGATGGGAAGCAAGTCGTTGTGTCGGTCGGTCCGTGGCTGTCCCCTGGTTGGGTTCCGACCGATCAAGTATACTTGGGCTGACCACCTGTCTCACCTAAGTGAACGAGGGCAGACCGAGCTCCCTGGAGGCCTCCTGAATGCCACCCGTGTTTAATTATCTGTTGTCAGGTGTTTTAAATTTTAGGCTTATGTTTATTGTTGGTTTCATAAAATTTTGCAAAAATAAATTTTAAATTTACCTTTCAAGGTTAAACACTGCGGCCATCTGCCTTTAAACGTTATGGTAATATATTTAGAAATTTTGAGGTTTGATTGTGACTCTCAGCCATAGGCATTGCACTTTCCATATGTTGTTTCTTTAAATTATTTTATTGCTATCTTAATTCGATTTTTATCTTGTTAATATATCTTGTTGGGGGCCTTCAGCCGTGAAAGAGCTGCTAAATTACAATAAATGACAATTAGAAACAGAAATTGACTTCAACCCTTGGGCCTTTCCACAACCCTGTTACCTGTTCAGCCCAGCAGGTTTAGCAGGCGTTTCACCTATATCAATGGAGAATGCATAAGACACTTGACTGACTGATGTCACTTCCTTGTGCTATTGGGTGGGAGCTTACGTACAATCAACTTCAACAGCAGGAAGCACAATAATTTCTCCCACTTCTGTCGTCACTTAATTCATTATGTTACCTTGGATAGGTGTTACACTAAAAGTTTCATATAAAAGATGGTAGAGATTGACAAATAACTGCCTATATGTTTGACGTTTATTGGTATTTCTTGCCGTATACACCATAAACCAACGAGCTGAATTCTTCCTATACTCTCCATATACCACGAGTATGTCTGTTTTTTCTTCACTGGTAAATCCCATCGTTCACTCAAGATCTAATGCTTGAAGTGTTACATGACAACTTTATAGGAAGTCGCAAATGCACTCAGGGAACACACAAGCACACTCCAAGCTAACATAGCAGTATCGTATTTAGCAATTATGGTGGTTGAATGGTTCAAACAACTGTCAGCGTGCAAACCTTCCAAAGTACTATATCTCGTAGACGACTCGCACTGGAATCCTGCGCCGGCCAGTGTGGCCGAGCGGTTCTAGGCGCCTCATTCTGGAACTGCGTGACCGCTACGGTCGCAGTTTCGAATCCTGCCTCGGGCAAGAATGTGTGTGATGTCCTTAGGTTAGTTAGGTTTAAGTAGTTCTAAGTTCTAGGGGACTGTTGACCACAGAAGTTAGGTCCCATAGTGCTCAGAGCCATTTGAACCATTTTTTTGGAATCCTGCAAAAAAACAACAGACATTTTAATTTACCCTTACTTTTGGTTTGTTAATGTCAATAATCTTTGTTCCCTTTAAAATGTGTTTTTCTGCAAAAAAAAATACATTTTATACGTATTGTTACAATCTATTTATTAGCTAATAATACGAGCCTCAGACTATCAATGCATCTGGTGGGAAACCGCACATCGACATCATTTCCCATTTCCGCTGTGGAAGTTTTAGGTGGTTCACCGTGTACAAATCATTGTTATTAATTTACTGAATCATGATTATAACTCATGTCAAATCGAAACTACAATTTCAGGCATCTGATTAAACTTTAACGTTTTTATTTGAATCACACTCGTAAATGTGTTACATTTTCAAACGCAATTGGAAGTTCCTACTTGCTGTTGTTTCAACCAGCTTTCAAGTTTTCTGTATTGAAATGTGCAGTACATATCGAAGTCTGCAGATGGCAGTCTTAATCTGTTAAATACGTTAAACATATTCTAGCCTAAAAGAACATTATAGGTAAGAGCACTAAATGCGGCGGAGAGCACATTGAGACTGAGGGTGACCTGTAAACTGCGCGGTCGGTTTCCTAGACGTCTCCTGGCCGGCCGTGAATTAGCCCCAGGCTGGCCTCGCGTTATATATCAAACTTAATGAGACGCCTGCTGCTACGACAGCACCAGCTTCGACAAAGAAATTTTAATTACCGCTGGGAGGGGGAGCTGTGTTAGCGCCGAGAGGAGTGGTTCGCGGTGCTAGGAGAGGTGGGTGAAAGGGGTAGTGTGGGGGGAGGACAGGAAGTGACGCATCCACGGGAGGGGGCGGGGGGCGGCTCAGGTGCCTGACACAATGGCCTGCGTGCTGAGCCGGCGCTTTTATCGGACAGGGCGGGAACCGCAGGCCCTAATAAGGATATCCGCCCGCTTTGTCATAATTATAGTGCTCCCGCAATTATGAGTAATTAGATGACGGCGACGCCTTCTGCGCGGGTACCATTTACGGTGTGTTTTGTCGAGGTCTTAGGCATGCTGGCTGCGCGCACTCTCTAATGACCATTTCCTGAAGTCTTAGTGCCACTGTGCCATTCGCGAAACAACACAAAAATCTTCTACAATACACACACACAGATGAACAGAGTCGTTACGTTTCTCGTAGGACTTCTGCGAATACGTTTACATCTGACATTCATACTGAGTTCAGTCTTTCAACAGTTAGTTCCTGTATACAACACCCGTCCCTTGTCAGGGACGTGCTCTGTAAAACCTGTTGCTGTTACCTCATGAAATGTTGCGCTGTTTGCTTCCGTATATTCTACATCGCGGTTTCACATACTACTCACAAATTAATTACAAACATTATAACTTACTTCATTACACACAGTCGTGATGGAATATAATTTGTTTATATTTATTTCTATAACACAGGTTTCGATCTTCTAGAGAATCATCTTCAGAGCACACACCCGTTGACGATTGTAGTGACCGTTTTCTTTGCACTCCTGCACAGATGGCCCTGCTCAACGCAAACGGTTCCCTATGGTTATGAAGGGACGTAAGATCAGAATATGATCTATTAGAAGACAGAAACTGAACGTCTAAAAATAGAATTAGTTAACGTAAATGGGATAACGATTGTGTGTACCGAAATAAGTTGGAATATCATAAAGATCGTTGATTTCGCTGGAACAATGTCCTAAAAAATATTTAATTAGAAATATACGAGAGATAAGGCAACAAGTGTCAGGACTCTATGGGCAATGTTTCTTATAACATTTTTGAATTCCATGTGTTCCTTGCAGCAGGAAGCATGGTTCGAATCCTGATGCTAAAAGAAATTATTTTCGACTGTTGCAAATGTTCCAGAAAATAATGTTCCCGTAATACCTCCATCGTACGATAATCCGGCAGTGATGCGAAAACTAGTTAATGGTACAATAAATCGTACCTGATTCAAAGAGACAAAATTGTCAGTTTAAATCAAAGCTGCAGTTCACCATAAATAACGGATATAACGAAATACTTAATTACTAGGACTTCTTGAACATCGAAGGATGAATAGATCAGTTCACGGTAAATAATGATAGAGTATGGCCTTTTTGGTTGGGAGACCCTCAGGGACAGGTCAGCCAACTAATCAGGATGTGTTTTTTCCTCCACACACAATGCATGCGAGAACTTCAGCTTGAGTGTATCCGCTGAATGTTGACTCTAATGCATGCGAATATAATGATGAGTCATGTTTGTTTCTTTCATGGTGGGATATCGGAAAATCCGACAGACACCATCAAGACATTAGCACATGAAATGGTGTAAAGACGATTATAATTTGAACAAGTGGCATCCCTTTTGTGCTTGGCGGCAAAGGTATCGGACACATCATGGCAAACTTGGAGAAGTACGGCACTGCTATTGTAAATGTCTCATTATCGATTGTATTAAAAGTAGACATAGCAATCCAACCAAAACTGGATAGAACCATTTGTTATCAGGAAAAAGACGGGTACGGCGGTACACCCAGCAAGATGGCTATTAAAAACGGTATGGACATGCTACCAGTAATGTGGTAGCTTCCACCACAGCTGTAGGTCATAAATTTGGAAAGAATACGAAGGCCCTTCAATCTCAACACATAGTTGTATATGTCGACCTACATTCAAGATCATGTATGCACTCATAACACTTCTTATGCTATGGCAGGTGGGAGCAACATCTTAAGGCAGGACCACTTTCTGTGGTGTCCTTATGCCACAACCATTTTCTTCGAAACACGCCAGTTACAGAGCTTTCAACAATCTTAATACATGCTCCTTAACCAGTCAAAGATTATTTCAGAAAACACATCCACATTTGAATCTCGCAATCACTGACCAGTATTTTAGCTGGAATTTAAATGAAACCACCAGTCACATCTAGTATGTTATTGGCCATTAAAACGAACCAGCTAATCCCCTTCTTTGTTCTCTGTACCTATCACATGACAGTGAGCATAGTTCCATCGTGTGCTACACTTGATGCCAGACACTATAAATGATACAATTAAGTATCACTACATCTAAAGTGTCTCTACTATTTATCGAAATTTACACTGCTGTACTGCAGACTGAACTTACAGATTATGCATAGTTCGATCAGTATACCACATATTGTGTGAGGTACAGTGAGTCCTAAATTAAATATTTCTACATCTGCATTTTCTATATTGTTGTTCTATTACTGGCGAACTACATGTTAGCTAAAATAATACACTTGTGAAGTGTCATAATGTTATTGTCACATTTTAAATGTAAATATATAATGGGTATAACTTGCAGTATTTACACCTCTGTATTATTTATCAAAAATTCATGATACCACACACAATGGTTAGGTCAGCTTTATTGCCACATTTAAAAATCTGTCATCCTTCCTTCTGTTTAACATACGTTAGCTAAAATAATGTCAGCAACCGGAAGAGAGCATTGATTATGAAACTTACACCTGCCGCTTAGAACAGACTATACACTTCCAAAGTAAGTGTTCCAATTCAGTCTCCACATCCGACTTGTTTTGCAACAGAACAAGGCATATAAGAATGACAAGCTACAATAATATTTCACAGATTCTACTACGTTTAAATAAGGCTATGGTACTGGTAGTACAAAAATTATATATTATGGTTTAGTTACTGTTATTATCTTGTCTAAAATGGCTGTAGTTCACTACAAGGTGCATGTACCTATCCTTGGAACACTTTTAATTGTTGATTTTTGATTTGAACTTCTCTGGTTGAAAGTTTAGCTATTGCCTTCTCGCGAAATAATTTACGGTTGTTACAACTTCATTCCGATGAACACATCCTTAGAGGAGTCGAAACCCAGGTCACTGTATTAAAAAATTATTGGCACCTCGTTAGCTGTTGCATTTCTTCGTCGAAAGGGACGAAAGTGTAGTAATACACTATCGTATAGCTAAGAAACAAGGTTTGTCATGCTTGGAACTAAACATTTTCAACTACTTTTCAGTCACCCAAATATTGTAGTGCAACCATGTTCTGCTATTAATTTTATCTTGCAGTACAAACATTTGTCGTTTCTGTTGATAATGCTAAAGTATGTGGCCGCACACCTGGGGCTAGATGATGCCTTGCCTCGATACATCGTCATTTTACACCAAAATTGTAACTATTTACCTAATACATCGCTGCGTTGGTGGAAAATTGTGAGAAATTCATCAGTACCTCACCATTGAGATAGAGATTGTAATGAATCGCCAATATCACGAACACAAGAATCGCCAATATCACAAACACCAGGTGGAAACTATTTGGGAAGTGCCAGTAATCTAATTCCTTGGAGCCAAAATAAACTTTAGAAGCACTAGAACAATAACACAAAATATCCTCTTTGAATAACAATATCCAATACACAGTAAAGCCGTCAAGCCCTATAACGACCAACCAAATACAATAACAAATAAGAGCATATGGCCCTCACCTTCAGCACTTGTGACACTAGGAAGTCGCCCTTGTGCTAGAAATCGTCCAGCCCATGTAGGATAGAACTAATTAATATAGCCACTAACTTCTCCTGGTTCTATTAAAAGTGGTTACAACCAAACATCAAGACATAAACTACCAATGACACTATCCAGACTGCAGCCTACATTCACGTCCAAACGATCAGTATCCCATGCAAACCCGTGAAACTTGAGTCACACAACAATATAGAATGATCTGAGTACACTTTAGTTGACCACTGACTTTATAAACATTTCAGGTGATAATTTAAAATCTGTGTTTACAGCACAGAACAACTAGTGCAATAGATAGAATTTCAAGCCTCAGTTCATCAGTAATCAGAGCAGAATGTGAAAGTACTTTTTACAGAACAGAATCACTGTTGGAAGAGACACTGTTTCATCTCTCGTTTCATTAGTAAAACCGTGATTCCAACGTATACTGACTTTAGAGGTTTGCTTCACGTCATAACGCCGACTATGGCATGAACCACACGCACATAAAAGTCATAAATTTCTGTAACAAGTTGAATTATCATTGGCAACGCTTACTACACCTTCACACAGCGGCACATAACAGTGTGCAAAAGCTTGAACGCAAGGCAATCAAGATACGAAAATTAACTCACAAAGCGCTCGGATTGTGCTCCCTGTAATCTGCTGAAGCATTTTCGTAAGTTCACTGTAGTGTTGTGTAGGTTACTAGAGAAGGCAGCAGCTGTCTACGCAACAGGGCCATCCATGCTAACCGTTGCCTGTCAAGTGCTGCTTTGCATGAACCTTATGAGCCCCCATCGGACCTGCGGACCTGGGTCTTCACATATCAGCACAGCTCTTATCGTTCCAGGAATTGGCTGCTCACATGTCCACTCCACAGACCAACCAATCCGACGCCAAACAAATAAGGCCAGAGTGCGGTACAACGCCGCGGCATTGGACCACAACTTATCAGCTGCCATTCGCAGTGGCCTCCGGCGATGGCTCATATATCACTGCCTCCTCTCCGTGCTGCGGAGAGACCACGGCTGTCCGTGCGCTCTCCTACCTTCACCAACACCGACTCAAAGGAAGCCCTCGGCGCTTGTTCGTGACGTCGCGTCAGCTAGGCACGGCGAACGCCAGGTCTGTTGCAGGCATACTCTTAATGGTGGTGTCTCCCTCCCTGACACAGGAAAATGTGAAACTATTGGCCGTAGTTGACCAATACTCATTGTTATGAGAGATTTCTGCAATCAATTAATTGTGCAGTTCATTACACTTCTTAACAAATAGCGTGCTGCTAAACTTAAATTTACACCTGTTTTAAGGATTGACATACAAAACAACTTCATGGCCTAGCAGCAACAAATTTCCTGCTTCTTTACCTTATTTGTAAATCTGAGGAAGTTACGTTTGTGCTGGGTTGCTTTTACAAGAAAATGTGAACATATTGGTGCTCTTCTTTAGGTATCTTGGTTGACTATGGGGTGAGAAGCACTGAATGTTAATGAAATATCTTGCGATTGTACACGTTGGGGGAGGTGGTGGGGGGCAGAAGAAGAAGGAAAAGAGATATACTTGTTTTATCAAATAAAAATTTTTTATCTTATAAAGTTTCTCCTTTCAGTTGCAAGAGGCGAAAATTTATCTTTCCTAATGTGCATGTTTAAAAAAGTTTAAGCTCAGACGTAT
This sequence comes from Schistocerca gregaria, assembly GCF_023897955.1. Taxonomy (NCBI): domain Eukaryota; kingdom Metazoa; phylum Arthropoda; class Insecta; order Orthoptera; family Acrididae; genus Schistocerca; species Schistocerca gregaria. The sequence goes on from NC_064926.1 coordinate 354,751,152, forward strand.
TTTCGATGTATGGAGCTATTTTGTTTCCTGTTTACATTTCCTTTCGTTGAAAACGACTGTAATCTAATGACTGGCAACAGTTGGACATTTACACTTGCAAATTAGTTCACATTTCCAGTGACGATGTCAAACAAAAATAAATAAATAAAATAAACTAGTTCATTGTAAGGGGGTTGGGGTAATTTTTGATAACAAAATACAGTTACTTGAAGGTAAAATTTCCGAGGCTTGCAACGGGGCAAAGCATCTTCTCGTATTTATCTACGTTTGTTTGGACAGGATTCAGTAATACAGAGCTATGATCTTCATTTGTGGCTTTACCATAGTAAGAAAAATCTTTCATCTAGATAAAACTGCAGAATCCAAACCATACCAAACATTTTATCCGAAAATAAGAGATTCATAGTGATAAGCACGCCCAGGCGTTTCTGCCTGCAACAGATCTGGCGTTTGCCATGCCTAGCTGACGTGACGTCTCTAACTAGCGCTGAGGCCTTCCTTTGAGTCGGTGTTGCCTGCACGGTGATGGTACTCAAGCCCATCGCCTGTCCCATTGCGGTCGCAGTTTCACGTTACCAGTGAAACATACCCAAAATCGCTGGTGCAGGGGTAAATTGCTGTGTCGTTCGTCATTGCGCAATTTACAAATGCTAAGACATAATGTATAAATTTGAAATCCTAATAAACCACGGAATGTAGATAGAGAGGTACAAATTGACACACATGCTTGGAATGACATGGGATTATATTAGAAAAAAAAGTTCACAAAATGTTCGACAGATGGCGCTGGACAGCAAAACGTCAGTGACTGTGCATGAAAATCGTGTATAAAAGGAGCTGTAATGACAGAGAGACCGCCTTCCTTGCCCTCGCCCCCACCCTGCAGCGTTCCCAACACCTTCTCCAATCCCATCTTGACCGGTTCACCGCTTCATGCAACCAGTGGTTGCTCAAGGTCAATCCCTCCAAAACCCAGGCGATCATTGTAGGCAAAACCACTCCATCCTTCCGCCTCCTTGATTTCTATCTCACCATATATGGCCGTCCTATCGCCCTGACCCCCCACCCTTAGGTACTTTGGCGTCACCCTCAACCGTCGCCTCTCCAGGACCCCCATCTCCACACAATCCAAGCCAAGGCATGCTCCCGTCTCCTCAAGCTCCTTTCCGGTCATACGTGGGACCTGGACCCCTCCACAATCCTCCACACCTATAAATCCCTCATCCGCCCTATCCTCTGTTACGCCCATCCTGACTGGATCTCCACCCCCCTACGTTTTACAAATCCCTTCAGATCCTTGAACGCCATGCTCTCCGCCTCGTCTATCGCATCCGTCTTCCCCCCCCCCCCCCCCCCCCTACACCCGGTTTCTGTATGACCTCCTACCATTCCCCAGCCTCCTCCTTTTCCTTGAAAGGATAAGGATCCTGTACACCTCCCGTAGACTCGATCCTCCTCAGCCACTTGTCTGCCCCATCCTCTCCCACCCCCACTCACTGCCGAGCCTGTATTCCCATGTGCCACCTGCACTCCATCTCTCCACCCTCCTTACCCTCTCCCAAGGTGGCTTCCCCCTCCCTGATGATGCCCTCCTCCCCTCTATCTACCCTTACTACCAGTTTTGATCCTCCTTCCTGTGTTTCTCCTTTGGGCACCTTCCACCCCTTCTTTCCCCCTTCCCTCCCTGCTCCATTTCTCCCCACTCCTCCCCCAGGCTTCCCCTCCCCAGTCCCTCTACTCCTCCTCCCATCTCCTTAGTCATTGGCATCTTTGTTCTCCCCTCTCCCCCCCTCACCTTTCTTCCCCTCTCAGCAGGTCCCCGGACTCGCACACGCTACGTGGATATTCGCGCGCCGGAGATCATTGCCATTACTGTGTCGTGTGTGCCATCGTGTTTAGTGTTCAGTGTTCACCATCACACTCCATCTTTCACCTGTGCCATCGACATCTTCAGTGTTTGTGCGTCGTGTCAACATTTTGTAGTGTAGTTTGTCATCGAGTGTGAACGGCTTCATGTTTTTTATGCTCATGTGTCTACTGTTTTTTCCACGCCATTTTGTTCCAACTCATGTGTCTTCTCTGCTTTACCATTGTCATATCTTGGGCTGAAGAGCGGCGTATTGTGCTGCTGCCAGCCTACCTGTTTTTATAAAAAGAGGAAGAGAGAAAATCCGATGCGCCAGCAGTCACAGCATTTTGGCGTTACCTGAAAAGGCGCTTTTAGTGAAGCTGTATTATCAGAATGGGGAATGTGCTAGTTCAGCGTTACGATCGTATCGCCATAGGAAGGGGATTCGAACGGGCAAAGGTCCGTTGACAAATGCAGCTGTGGCGAGAATAATTTCGAAGTTCGATGTCACGGGTTGTTTAGACGATAGACCCCGTAGTGGCCGACCGACCACAAGGCGTAATGCTGCTGAGACAGTTCAGGAAGAAATGGAGACCGTAGCGGGTTCGTCTATGCATGGGGAAGTCAGCGTTCTTGCAGTCGCACGTCGCACTGGCATTCCATACACTACTGTTTGGTTGGCACTTAGGCGTACCCTCCGATGCTATCCGCACAAAATCCATCGGCACCATGAACTGTTACCTGGCGATTTAGTGAAGCGGAGGGTATTTGCGGTGTGGGCGTTTGAAAAGATGGCGGAAGATGGCGATTGGTTGAGTAACGTGTTGTGGACCGACGATGCTCATTTCACTCTCCGAGGGTCTGTCAACGGCCACAACTGCAGAATTTGGGCTACCGAAAATCCTAGAACTGTCGTGGAAATTCCATTGCATGACGAGAACTTCGCGGTATGGGTTGGATTTACCACATCTACCGTTACCGGGCCTTTTTTTCTTCGAGGAAATGCGTGATTCTGGTTTTGTAACTGCTACCGTGACGGGTGAGAGGTACGCCGATATGCTACAGAATAGCATCATCCGCAGCCTGGCTTATAAACACCTGCTGGAACGTACGATGTTTATGCAGGATGGCGCTCCACCCCATATTGCTAGACGCGTGAAAGATCTCTTGCGCGCGTCGTTTGGTGATGATCGTGTGCTCAGCCGCCAGTTTCGTCATGCTTGGCCTCCCAGGTCCCCAGACATCAGTCCTTGCGATTGTGGGCTTTGGCGTTACCTGAAGTCGCAAGTGTATCGTGATCGACCGACATATCTAGGGATGCTGAAAGACAACATCCGATGTCAATGCTTCATCATAACTCCGGACATGCTTTACAGTGCTGTTCACAACTTTATTCCTCGACCATAGCTATTGTTGAGGAATGACGGTGGACATACTGAGCATTTCCTGTAAAGAACACCACCTTTGCTTATTCTTACTGTGTTATGCTGAGCAGATGAAGCGCCATCTGTAAGACATTTTTGGAACTTTTGTATTTTTTTGGTTCTAATAAAACCCCACGTCATTCCAATCATGTGTGTCAATTTGTACCTCTCTATCTAGGTTATTCCGTGGTTTATTCAGTTATCAAATTTATACTGACTTTTTGATCACCCGGTACTTAGTGTTCTATCCAAAGCGTGTAACTGCGCAGACGGCATTACTTTATTTGGAAAACTAAAGTCTTTGGCGTCGGTGGCTTTACGAACAACTAGTTTCAATAGTATGTAACAAACAGAACGCAAATGTCGTGCTGACTAATTGCAGTAATGTTGAAAGCAGGAAAATTTTTATTGACTGGAGAGAAAGCAAAATAGTGTCCACATTGTTCAGTTTTGCCTCAACTTCTATTTCTTATTTATCTGAGTGATATTTCAATTACCTTTCATCAACTAGGTGTCATACTTTTTACGTGGACTATGTGATCAAAAGTATCTTGGCACGCCCAAAAAACTTACGGTTTTCATATTACGTACATTGTGCATCACCTACTGCAAGGTACTCCATATCAGCGACCTCAGTAGTCATTAGATATCATGAGAGAGCAGTATGGGACGCTCAGCGGAACTCACGGACATCGAACGTGGTCACGTGACTGAGTGTCACTTGTCATACGTCTGTGCGCGAGACTTCCACTCTCAAAAACATTCCGTGACAGTGACAGTGAAGTGGAAATGTGAAGAGACACGTACAGCACAAAAGCGTACAGGCCGTCTGTTGACTGACAGCGACCGCCGACAGTTAAAGAGGGTCGTAATGTGTAATAGCAGACACCTATCCACGCCATCACACAGGAATTCCAAACTGCATCAGGATCCACTGCAAGTACTATGACAGGCGGGAGGTGAGAAAACTTGGGTTTCATTGTCGAGCGACTGCTGATAATACACACAAAACGCCGGTAAATGCCAAACGACGCCTCACTTGGTAAGGAACGTAAACATTGGACGATTGAACACTGGAAAAACATCCTGTGGAGTGATCACGGTTCACAATGTGACGATTCAATGGCAGGCTATGGGTATGGCGAATACCCGGTGAACGTTATCTGCCAGCGTGTGTTTTGATAACAGTAAAATTCGGAAGTGGTGGTTTTATGTTGTTGTCGTGATTTTCATGAAGGAGGTTTGCACCTCTTATTATTTGGGCCTACATTAATGTTTTAAGCACCTTTTTGCTTCCCATTGTTTGAAGAGCAATTCGGGGTTGACGATAGCATCTTTCAACACGATCGAGCACCTGTTCATAACGCACGGTCTGTGGCGGAGTGGCTACACGACAATAACATCCTTGTAATAGACTGGCCTCCACAGAGTACTCATCTGAATCCTATAGAACACCTTTGGAATGTTTCGGAACAGCGACTTCGTTCCAGGCATACCGACCGACATCGATACGTCTCGTGAGTGCAGCACTCCGTGAAGTATGGGCCGCCATTCCCCAAGAAACCTTTCAGCACCTGATTGAACGTATGCTTGCGAGGGTGGAAGCTGTCATTAAAGGCTAAGTTTGGGTCAGCACCATACTGAAATCCAGCATTACCGATGGAGGGCGCCACGAATCTGTAAGTCATTTTCAGGCAGGTGTTCGGACAGTTTTGATTACATTGTGTTTGACATTGGAGTTGTATTAATTTGTTTCAATAACGTTGTAATGATGAATTTTAGTACATTGCAGAAACTGACCTGCAGATACAAGCTTCGTCTTCGAAATGTTCCTGAACTGAATGCAGTACACAATGATGTGTTCATGTCCATATTCTTCTACGTTTAGCGCTTTTTTTCTCTCTTTTTTTTGTAACGAAACAAGAGGGTTGCATCCTAATCCGATATTCTAACATCACCTTTTCCGTATGTCCCTGTTGGCACTACACAAAAATCTTAGGATTTTTCCTGTCCACATACCATTGCATCACAAATTCTGCTATATTACAAGGCGCACTGGTATGCAGATATTAACAGCCATCGTCTCCAAACTGTTCCTCTACACTAATCAGCAGACAGTGCTGTAAAATGTGTCCGTATCCTTCGGAATTTTACATTTCCTTAAGCGCAATAGAATGAGTACCCGTGGTCTAGGGTAAAAAAAAAAAAAAAAAAAGGGTAGCGTCTTTGATTCATAATCAAAACGCCTTCGGTCCCGGGTTCGATCCCCGCCACTGCCTAAATTTTGATAAATAATCAGCATTGGCGGCCGAAGACTTCCGGCATAAGAAGTCAGCCTCATTCTGCCAACGGCCTTTTGAAAGAGGGCGGAGGAGCGGATAGAGGTTCTGGGTACTCTCTGGTCCTAGGGGTGGGAAACTGACCCTAAAGGCGGAAGAATCAGCAATGATCAACGACATGAGGATGCAGAAGGCAACGGAAAGCACTGCATTAAAGACACGTAACGTGTATCCACAAGACATGTGGCCTGTAGTTGAAGAAGTGTCATGATGATCTCTCAATTGACAAAAGATTCCGGAATAGTCCCCCATTCAGATCTCCGGGAGGGGACTGCCAAGGGGGAGGTTACCATGAGAAAAAGATTGAATAATCAAAGAAAGGATAATGTTCTACGAGTCGGGGCGTGGAATGTCAGAAGCTTGAACGTGGTGGGGAAACTAGAAAATCTGAAAAGGGAAATGCAATGGCTCAATCTAGATATAGTAGGGGTCAGTAAAGTTAAGTGGAAGGAAGACAAGGATTTCTGGTCAGATGAGTATCGGGTAATATCAACAGCAGCAGAAAATGGTATAACAGGTGTAGGATGCGTTATAAATAGGAAGGTAGGGCAGAGGGTGTGTTACTATGAACAGTTCAGTGACTGGGTTGTTCTAATCAGAATCGACAGCAGACCAACACCGACAACGATAGTTGAGGTATACATGCCGACGTCGCAAGCTGAAGATGAACAGATAGAGAAAGTGTATGAGGATATTGAAAGGGTAATGCAGTATGTAAAGGGAGACGAAAATCTAATAGTCATGGGCGACTGGAATGCAGTTGTAGGGGAAGGAGTAGAAGAAAACGCTACAGGAGAATATGGGCTTGAGACAAGGAATGAAAGAGGAGGAAGACTAATTGAGTTCTGTAACAAGTTTCAACTAGTAATAGCGAATACCCTGCTCAAGAATCATAAGAGGAGGAGGTATACTTGGAAAACGCCGGGAGATACGAGAAGAGTAAGGCGTATCCAGGAGCAGATATAGACTCGGACCACAATATAGTAGTGATGAAGAGTAGCCTGAAGTTCAAGACATTAGTCAGGAAGAATCAATACGCAAAGAAGTGGGATACGGAAGTTATAAGGAATGACGAGATACGTTTGAAGTTCTCTAACGCTATAGATGTAGCAATAAGGAATAGCGCAGTAGGAAGCACAGTTGAAGAGGAATGGACATCTCTAAAAAGAGCCATCACAGAAGTTGGGAAGGAAAACATAGGTACAAAGAAGGTAGCTGCGAAGAAACCATAGGTAACAGAAGAAATACTTCAGTTGATTGATGAAAGGAGGAAGTACAAACATGTTCCGGGAAAATCAGGAATACAGAACTACAAGTCGCTGAGGAATGAAATAAATAGGAAGTGCAGGGAAGCTAAGACGAAATGGCTGCAGGAAAAATGTGAAGACATCGAAAAAGATATGATTGTCGGAAGGACAGCCTCAGCATACAGCTATGTCAAAACAACATTTGGTCACATTAAAAGCAACGGTGGTAACATTAATAGTGCAACAGGAATTCCACTGTTAAATGCGGAGATGAGAGCTGATAGGTGGAAAGAATACATTGAAAGCCTCTATGATGGTGAAGATTTGTCTGATGTGATAGAAGAAGAGACAGGAGTAGATTTAGATGTGATTGGGGATCCAATATTAGAATCGGAATTTAAAAGAGCTTTGGAGGACTTACGGTCAAATAAGGCAGAAGGGATAGATAACATTCCATCAGAATTTCTAAAATCATTAGGGGAAGTGGCAACAAAACGACTATTCACGTTGGTGTGTAGTATATATGAGTCTGGCGACATGCCATCTGACTTTCGGAAAAGCATCATCCACACTATTCCGAAGACGGCAAGAGCTCACAAGTACGAGAATTATCGCACAATCAGCTTAACAGCTCATGAATCGAAGCTGCTTACAAGAATAATATACAGAAGAATGGAAAAAGAATGATAACGCCCTAGGTGACGATCAGTTTGGCTTTAGGAAAAGTAAAGGCACGAGAGAGGCAATTCTGACGTTACGTCTAATAATGGAAGCAAAGCTAAAGAAAAATCAAGACACGTTCATAGGATTTGTTGACCTGGAAAAAGCGTTCAACAATATAAAATGGTGCAAGCTGTTCGAGATTCAGAAAAAAGTTGGGTTAAGCTATAGGGAGAGACGGGTCATATACAATATGTACAACAACCAAGAGGCAATAATAAGAGTGGACGGTCAAGAACGAAGTGCTCGTATTAAGAAGGGTGTAAGACAAGTCTGTAGCCTTTCGCCCCTACTCTTCAATTATTACATCGATGAAGCAATGATGGAAATAAAAGAAAGGTTCAGGAGTGGAAGTACAATACAAGGTGAAAGGATATCAATGATACGATTTGCTGATGTCATTGCTATCCTGAGTGAAAGTGAAGAAGAATTAAATGATCTGCTGAACGGAATAAACAGTCTAATGAGTACAACGTATGGTTTGAGAGTAAATCGGAGAAAGACGAAGTTAATGAGAAGTAGTAGAAATGAGAACAGCGAGAAACTTAACATCAGGATTGATGGTCACGAAGTCAATGAAGTTAAGGAATTCTGCTACCTAGGCAGTAAAATAACCAATGACGGACGGAGCAAGGAGGACATCAAAATCAGACTCACTAAGGCAAAAAAGGCATTTCTGGCCAAGAGAAGTCTACTAATATCAAATACCGGCCTTAATTTGAGGAAGAAATTTCTGAGGATGTACGTCTGGAGTACAGCATTGTATGGTAGTGGAACATGGACTGTGGGAAAACCGAAACCGAAGAGAATGGAAGCATTTGAGATGAGGTGCTATAGACGAATGTTGAAAATTAGGTGGACTGATAAGGTAAGGAATGAGGACGTAGGTTGCAAGTGCTACTCTGATGAAGCGATTGTGCAGTCGAAATGCTAAGGAAAAATCTTGGCAAAATCACAGCCTAACAGAGCTCATGAACTCATGTACTCTCGCTTCACCAGATTCAGAATCGTTCAAATGTCCAATGTCCCCGATGGTTCTGTTGGTCAGGTGACTTACAACGGCTAATCAAGGCTGAGGTGACTGAGCTCTCCTTACTTACACATTCAGCTGTTTCTGCTTTTTCACTGTCACTAGAATACTCACCGCCTCCTTGTATACTGACGCATCCGCCTCTTCTAGTATGTATTGGTGAAATCCTCATTACAACTGGGTGTTTGGACACATTTGACGATAAAGTGTAATTTCCTTCCGTTGTCGAACTAAGCTAGTGCTGGAATCCATATCTTTGCCTTTGGTAAGGAACATCACATTACTTGAACCATCTGAGCGCTACGTACGTCTCAGTCCTGATTTTTAGTCTGCTAACACTAGAAACACGTCGACGGCTTATTAAACTCTGGTTATCCTTCTTTCTAATCACCTAGCGCGCTCAAATTAATGTAATAGTAGATGGTCAAACGGACGAACCTTAACTGTGGCCATTTTGAACACGTAGTAACACTGCTTCAGTGCCATTCATTCTGTGCTAATTTCACAGGTCATTGAAATTTCAATTCCAGATTTCTACACGTTTCTACAGTTTGTGGAGTGTCTCTATTGAAATTAACATGTACTGTGGTGACTAAACAAACTGGTGTAATAAATTATAGAAACAAACCGTTATTTCCCATTCCTTTGTCTAAATCACGATACAATCATACTAACTGTGAACCAATGTCCGTATGATTGTGTTCTGCACGGGAGATGAGATGCCGGTCAACGGACAAGCACGCCAGCGATGACGTCAGGGCACCCATCAAACGGGCCAATATACAGGGTGTACATTTTAAGTTGACAAATAAAAGCAACTCGAAAAATAATCTCCACACGAAAAAATATGCAGGATCCAAAGTTGATTATTTTCGGGGGAACCCTGGGGGTGCGGCTGGAGGCAACTTTAAAATTTCAAATGTGAACACCCAGTTTTATTGCAGAATCAGATTCTACATGAAAACTACGTACATTAAGTCTTAAACATTTGTTTTCATTTTTGGTAGTTGGCGCTGTAATTCAAGAAAATCCATGTTCTCATTGTAGCGTGGAAAATTGTTACTGATAAATAAAATAAAAAATTAAATTAAAATAAGTAATTAGAAGTGGTCTGACCTCATGACCACGAAACAAACAAGAGTTATCCAAATCCGCAGAAAAAATTAATATTTGGGTCAACAACTGTAAAACTCTAATTCCTCTCTCTCAAACCCCACCCTATTGGGAGAGAGGGAGAGTTTTAGTCTTAACGAATCAAAATTTACGAAGTAAATAAGTATTTTTTATTTATCCGTAACCATTTTCCACACAAAAATGAGAACATTGATTTTCTTGAATTGCAGCACCAACTACCAAGCAGCTGCTGCAGCAAGTCGTATAACCCTAGCTTACTTATTTGTTAGATAGTTTAATTAATTTCTTTGCGTGTTTTTGGGTACTTGCATTGTTTAATTCATATATTTCGGGCGTATTATAGTATTTGAGGGTTGTAGCATCGCGCCTTAGTACCTGAATAGTGCAAATTCGCGTAGTCGTCTGTCTTCTGTTTTTGTTTTGAACGGCCAGTGTCGGTTGGCCAGTCAGTGTGCTCCCTGCCACCGTTGGATAAGCAGCTGCTGCAGCAAGTCGTATAACCCTAGTTTACTTACTTGTTAGATAGTTTAATTAATTTCTTTGCGTGTTTTTGGGTACTTGCATTGTTTAATTCATATATTTCGGGCGTATTATAGTATTTGACAGTTGTAGCATCGCGCTTTAGTGTTTACTTCGTAGATTCTTATTTAAATTGCGTGTGAGTTTCGTATAGGAGGTGCAATTTCGAGTTTTAGTTACTGTAATCGTAAATTCAGCAGATTGTAGCGCAGTCGTTAGGCATTTGTACAGGTTAGTTGATACATTCTTTGTGTGTTCCGCTTGCGTTATCTAGGCACGGACTCGTGTTTCAGTAACTGTTGTTAAACATCAATTAGAATTGCGATTGCTGTGTTCGGATGAGGGCTGACTTGGCATCCCTTCGCTCACAGCTGCAATCGGCGCTGACTTCGGTCGCGCAGCTTGAGGCTGTTGCCAATGGGCACCACTGTGGGGAGCCGGACTCGGGTATCACGGGGATGTCAACCTCATCCCGTCTGTCCCCAGATCGGTCTGCCGCTGTGGTTGCCCCGGTTGCTGCCCGCAGTGGGGCTGAGCCCTCGCCTGTGGTTGATTGGGAGGTCGTTCCAAGGCGTGGCAGGCAGCGAAAGGCGTCCCCGGAGGCTGATCAGAAAGCCTCCCCGGTGCGTCTGACAAACCGGTTTCAGGCACTGTCTCTGGCTGAGCCAGATGCAGCCGCCTGCCCTGTTTCAGAGGATCATTCTCAGCCTTCAAGGTCCGGGCAATCGCAGAGGGTGGGCTTACTGGTAGTTGGGAGCTCCAATGTTAGGCGTGTAATGGGGCCCCTTAGGGATATGGCGGCTAAGGAGGGGAAGAAATCCAGTGTGCACTCCGTGTGCATTCCGGGAGGAGTCATTCCTGATGTGGAAAGGGTCCTTCCGGATGCCATGAAGAGCACAGGGTGCAGCCAGCTGCAGGTGGTGGCACATGTCGGCACTAATGACGTGTGTCGCTTTGGATCTGAGGAAATTCTCTCTGGATTCCAGCGGCTATCTGATTTGGTGAAGGCTGCCGGTCTTGCTTACGAGATGAAGGCAGAGCTCACCATCTGCAGCATCTTGACAGAACCGACTGCGGACCTTTGGTGCAGAGCCGGGTGGAGGGTCTGAATCAGAGGCTCAGACGGTTTTGCGACCGTATTGGCTGCAGATTCCTTGACTTGCGCCATAGGGTGGTGGGGTTTCGGGTTCCGCTGAATAGGTCAGGAGTTCACTACACTCAGCTGGCTGCTACACGGGTAGCGGAGGCTGTGTGGCATGGACTGGGCGGTTTTTTAGGTTAGAAGGCCTCGCGAAAGTGCGGGATGGGCTGCAATGTCAAAGGGTGCTTGGCAATTACAGGACGTGCTTGGATCAAGGAACAGTCGGAATTATAGTTGTAAACTGTTGTAGTTGCGCTGGAAAAGTCCCTGAGCTTCAAGCGATAATAGAAAGCACAGAAGCTGATATCGTTATAGGTACAGAAAGCTGGCTAAAGCCTGAAATAAGTTCTGCAGAAATTTTTACGAAGTCTCAGACGGTGTTCAGGAAAGATAGATTAGGCAGAATTGGTGGTGGAGTGTTGGTGTCTGTCAGTAGTGGTTTATCTTGTAGTGAAGTCGAAGTAGATACTCCGTGCGAATTGGTGTGGGTGGAGGTTATACTTATCAGCCGAATTAAGTTAATAATTGGCTCCTTCTACCGACCCCCAGACTCCGATGATACAGTTGCGGAACAGTTCAGAGAAAGTTTGAGTCTCGTAACAAATAAATACCCCACTCATACGGTTATAGTTGGTGGGGACTTCAACCTACCCTCGGTATGTTGGCAAAAATACTTGTTCAAAACCGGTGGTAGGCAGAAAACGTCTTCCGAGATTGTCCTAAATGCATTCTCCGAAAATTATTTCGAGCAGTTAGTCCACGAACCCACGCGAATTGTAAATGGTTGCGAAAACACACTTGACCTCTTGGCCACAAACAATCCAGAGCTGATAGAGAGCATCATGACTGATACAGGGATTAGTGATCACAAGGTCATTGTAGCTAGGCTCAATACCATTTCTTCCAAATCCATCAGAAACAAACGCAAAATAATTTTATTTAAAAAAGCGGATAAAGTGCCACTAGAAGCCTTCCTAAAAGACAATTTCCATTCCTTCCGAACTGACTATGCGAATGTAGACGAGATGTGGCTCAAATTCAAAGATATAGTAGCAACAGCAATTGAGATAATCATACCTCATTAATTGGTAAGAGATGGAACGGATCCCCCGAGGTACACAAAAAAGGTCCGAACGCTGTTGCAGAGGCAACGGAAAAAGCATGCGAAGTTCAGAAGAACGCGAAATCCTGAAGATGGGCTAAAATTTACAGACGCGCGAAATTTGGCACGTACTTCGATGCGAGATGCCTTTAATAGGTTCCACAACGATACATTGTCTCGAAATTTGGTAGAAAATCCGAAGAAATTCTGGTCGTATGTAAAGTACACAAGCGGCAAGACGCAGTCAATACCTTCGCTGCGCAGTGCCGATGGTACTGTTATCGACGACTGTGCCGCTAAAGCGGAGTTATTGAACGCAGTTTTCCGAAATTCCTTCACCAGGGAAGACGAATGGAATATTCCAGAATATGAAACACGAACATCTGCTAGCATGAGTTTCTTAGAAGTAGATACCTTAGGGGTTGCGAAGCAACTCAAATCGCTTGATACAGGCAAGTCTTCAGGTCCAGATTGTATACCGATTAGGTTCCTTTCAGATTACGCTGATACTATAGCTCCCTACTTAGCACTCATATACAACCGCTCGCTCACCGATAGATCTGTACCTACAGATTGGAAAATTGCGCAGGTCGCACCAGTGTTCAAGAAGGGTAGTAGGAGTAATCCATTTAACTACAGACCTATATCATTGACGTCGGTTTGCAGTAGGGTTTTGGAGCATATACTGTATTCAAACATTATGAATCACCTCGAAGGGAACGATCTATTGACACGTAATCAGCATGGCTTCAGAAAACATCGCTCTTGTGCAACGCAGCTAGCTCTTTATTCGCACGAAGTAATGGCCGCTATCGACAGGGGATCTCAAGTTGATTCCGTATTTCTATATTTCCGGAAAGCTTTTGACACCGTTCCTCACAAGCGACTTCTAATCAAGCTGCGGAGCTATGGGGTATCGTCTCAGTTGTGCGACTGGATTCGTGATTTCCTGTCAGGAAGGTCGCAGTTCGTAGTAATAGACGGCAAATCATCGAGTAAAACTGAAGTGATATCAGGTGTTCCCCAGGGAAGCGTCCTGGGACCTCTACTGTTCCTGATCTATATAAATGACCTGGGTGACAATCTGAGCAGTTCTCTTAGACTGTTCGCAGATGATGCTGTAATTTACCGTCTAGTAAGGTCATCCGAAGACCAGTATCAGTTGCAAAGCGATTTAGAAAAGATTGCTGTATGGTGTGTCAGGTGGCAGTTGACGCTAAATAACGAAAAGTGTGAGATGATCCACATGAGTTCCAAAAGAAATCCGTTGGAATTCGATTACTCGATAAATAGTACAATTCTCAAGGCTGTCAATTCAACTAAGTACCTGGGTGTTAAAATTACGAACAACTTCAGTTGGAAGGACCACATAGATAATATTGTCGGGAAGGCGAGCAAAAGGTTGCGTTTCATTGGCAGGACACTTAGAAGATGCAACAAGTCCACTAAAGAGACAGCTTACACTACACTCGTTCTTCCTCTGTTAGAATATTGCTGCGCGGTGTGGGATCCTTACCAGGTGGGATTGACGGAGGACATCGAGAGGGTGCAAAGAAGGGCAGCTCGTTTTGTATTATCGCGTTATAGGGGAGTGTGGTAGATATGATACACGAGTTGGGATGGAAGTCATTACAGCATAGACGTTTTTCGTCGCGGCGAGAGCTTTTTACGAAATTTCAGTCACCAACTTTCTCTTCCGAATGCGAAAATATTTTGTTGAGCCCAACCTACATAGGTAGGAATGATCATCAAAATAAGATAGGAGAAATCAGAGCTCGAACAGAAAGGTTTAGGTGTTCGTTTTTCCCGCTCGCTGTTCGGGAGTGGAATAGTAGAGAGATAGTATGATTGTGGTTCGATGAACCCTCTGCCAAGCACTTAAATGTGAATTGCAGAGTAGTCATGTAGATGTAGATGTAGATGTAGATGTAGAAATGGGGGTTCTCATTTGAAATTTTAAAGCTGTCTCCCACCGCACCCCAGGAGTCTGGGATGGCGGGCTAATTTTAGCAGCAGCAGATGTTCCCCTCGAAAATAATCAACTTTTAATTGTACACATTTTTTCGTGTGACTGTTATTTTTCTAGTTAATCTGGTTTGTCAACTTAAAATTTACACCCTTTATGTAGGATAGTCCCACATCCACAATCGATGTTTACACAGTCACAGACGGTCCAATATGGTACAGAGAAGATGCCTGACACACTGTCTGCAATGTAAAGGCGTAGGAAGAATGTAAGCAGGACAATCGCCAAGCTGTGGTCCTATGGCTTAAAGGGAATCTTTGTGTTGGTCCTCGGATTTGGCGACAGTTTGTAGAGACCGAAACTGCATCCCAGAGGCTAGAGCAGGGGTGACCATGTTTAACATCAGAAAGAAAAGACCGTTATTTGGCTGTATGTGTACAACGGTACCGCGTTAGTACTTTACAGCAACTAGCATCTTACCTCGCAGTATCCACTGAACCCGTTGTATCGACGCAAACGGTGTACAGAAGGCTTCGACAGAGTAGCCTTTATTGCCGGTGACTTGCTGTATGTGTACCTCTGACGCGTCTTCACAGGTCACTTCTACAGTGGAGTCGTTAATAAGCCACCTGGACAGTGCAATAGTGGACCATAAAGATGTTCCGAATTGGTCTGGAGAGTGAGCCTCGACGAATTTTCATGTGGGGGGAACGTGGAACACGTTTTCCGGACCCGAATATTTTGGAAAGAGATCTATATCGACAAGGATCCCTAATGATGTGATCAGGGTTTATGCTGACCACTCGAATAGCTCTTCATTAAATTGTACAGGTGAATTGGCAAGGTTTAACCTCTGTCCGGTATCGTGACGAGATCTTGATACCTCGTGTGCTGCTGTTGTGGGCCCAGACTTCATACTAACTGACAATAATGGTCGATCTCATAGAGCATGAGCGGTTGATGTTTGCTTGGAAACAGAAGATATTGCATGCATGACTTGGCCTGCTCGCTCTTCCGATACGAATCCCCGAGCATGTCTATAATGCACTACGGAGACGGACTGTATCACAGTAGCATCCACCAACCACACCTCAAAACTTGCTAGCAGCTCTGCAGGGAGAATGGGCGTTGTTGCCTAACATGGGATTGATGAGATCGAACACAGAGTGCCCCGTCGTTCTAAGGCGTGTATTGCCCCAAGAAGCGGTCGCACCCCGTACTGAGCACATTAATCAGTTGTTGGAAGGTGCATGCAATTCCGATAAGTTGGAAAGAAATGAAGAATATTTTTGTCTACCTTTATGCATGCTACTGTTGATTTCGTTCTGTATTCTTTACGTTTTTCCACCTTACTGTCACCTGATTATATTGTTTTGTCACAAAGTACACCCAACCTGCCAAATTTACGTTTGTTACTTTAATTAAAACTGAAGAAACTGCAAAAAGGAGGGAATTTAAGGAGATGGGACCTGGAAAAACTGAAAGAACCAGAGGTTGTTCAGGGAGATCATAATCGAACAATTGTCAGGAATGGGGGAAAGAAATAGATTAGAAGAAGAATGGGTAGCTTTGAGGGATGAAGTAGTGAAGGCAGCAGATGAACAAGTAGGTAAAAAGACGAGGGCTAGTAGATATCCTTGGGTAACAGAAGAAATATTGAATTTAATTGATGAAAGGAGAAAATATAAAAATGCAGTAAATGAAGCAGGCAAAAAGGAATACAAACGCCTCAAAAATGAGACCGACAGGAAGTGCAAAATGGCTAAGCAGGGATTGCTAGAGGACAAATGTAAGGATGTAGAGGTGCATCTCACTAGGGGTAAGATAGATACGGCCTACAGGAAAATTAAAGAGACCTTTGGAGATAAGAGAACCTCTTGTATGAACATCAAGAGCTCAGAGGGAAACCCAGTTCTAAGCAAAGCAGGGAAAGCAGAAAGATGGAAGGAGTATATAGAGGGTCTACACAAGGGCGATGTACTTGAGGACAATATTATGGAAATGGAAGAGGATGGAGATGAAGATGAAATGGAAGATACGATACTGCGCGAAGAGTTTGACAGAGCACTGAAAGACCTGAATCGAAACAAGGCCCCCGGAGTAGACAACATTCCATTGGAACTACTGACGGCCTTGGGAGAGCCAGTCCTGACAAAACTCTACCTTCTGGTGAGCAAGATGTATGAGACAGGCGAAATACCGTCAGACTTCAAGAAGAATATAATAATTCCAATCCCAAAGAAAGCAGGTGTTGACAGACGTGAAAATTACCGAACTATCCGTTTAATAAGCCATAGCTGCAAAATACTAACACGAATTCTCTACAGACGAATGGAAAAAATAGTAGAAGCCGACCTCGGGGAAGATCAGTTTGGATTCCGTAGAAATACTGGAACACGTGAGGCAATGCTGTCCTTACGACTTATCTTAGAAGCTAGATTAAGGAAAGGCAAACCTACGTATCTAGCATTTGTAGACTTAGAGAAAGCTGTTGACAATGGTGACTGGAATACTCTCTTTCAAATTCTAAAGGTGGCAGGGGTAAAATACAGGGAGCGAAATGCTATTTACAATTTGTACAGAAAACAGATGGCAGTTATAACA
The DNA here is from genome assembly GCF_023897955.1 of Schistocerca gregaria. Classification (NCBI taxonomy): domain Eukaryota; kingdom Metazoa; phylum Arthropoda; class Insecta; order Orthoptera; family Acrididae; genus Schistocerca; species Schistocerca gregaria. The sequence continues at coordinate 354,768,227 of NC_064926.1, forward strand.
GTTGAGGGACATGAAAGGGAAGCAGTGGTTGAGAAGGGAGTGAGACAGGGTTGTAGCCTCTCGCCTATGTTATTCAATCTGTATATTGAGCAAGCAGTAAAGAAAACAAAAGAAAAATTCGGAGTAGGTATTATAATCCATGGAGAAGAAATAAAACCTTGGAGGTTCGCCGATGACATTGTAATTCTGTCAGAGACAGCAAGGGACTTGGAACAGCAGTTGAATGGAATGGACAGTGTCTTGAGAGGAGTATATAAGATGAACATCAACAAAAGCAAAACGAGGATAATGGAATGTAGTCGAATTAAGACGGGTGATGCTGAGGGAATTAGATTAGGAAAGGGGACACTTAAAGTAGTAAAGGAGTTTTGCTATTTGGGGAGAAAAATAACTGATGATGGTCGAAGTAGAGAGGATATAAAATGTAGACTGGCAATGGCAAGGAAAGCGTTTCTGAAGAAGGGAAATTTGTTAACATCGAGTATAGATTTAAGTCTTTTCTGAAAGTATTTGTATGGAGTGTAGCCATGTATGGAAGTGAAACATGGACGATAAATAGTTTGGACAAGAAGAGAATAGAATCTTTCGAAATGTGGTGCTACAGAAGAATGCTGAAGAGTAGATGGGTAGATCACATAACTAATGAGGAAGTATTGAATAGGACTGGGGAGAAGAGAAGTTTGTCGCACAACTTGACCAGAAGAAGGGATCGGTTGGTAGGACATGTTCTGAGGCATCAAGGGATCACCAATTTAGTATTGGAGGGCAGCGTGGAGGGTAAAAATCGTAGAGGGAGACCAAGAGATGAATACACTAAGCAGATTCAGAAGGATGTAGGTTGCAGTAGGTCCTGGGAGATAAAGAAGCTTGCACAGGATAGAGTAACATGGAGAGCTGCATCAAACCAGTCTCGGGACTGAAGACCACAACAACAACACTGTAATTTTGGACATCAGTGTGTATTCGGGAGGAAACCTGTCGGGATCGTTTCGGTTTCCGAACAAGTACGTTGGAGAAGTTCACTTCAGCGGAAACTACAAGGTTGATTAACAGTTTCATTATTGATGTAGTTTGCACGAGTGGTCTTACACTATAACGGACATCTCACTGGCAATGTTTTTCCTTTCCTGAGACAGATTGACCGTTAGCAACATTCTTTTGATGAGAAGGACACTGTTAACAATTATATGCGCGTAATTGTGAAGTATTTTAAGCTCTACAAACAACATGTTGTTTTCACTGTGGCCTTCAGTTCTAAAATGAGTTTGATAGACCTCTACATGCTACTCTATCTTGTGCAAGGCTCTTCGTCTGTGAGTAACTATATATTATACGCTGAAGAAAAAAAAATCGCAAGACCAAAAAGGAGAGGTGCGACACAAACGGAATTTGGTAGTCGTGCTTCTACATACTAAAGATGAAGTCTGCTTAGATTTCCCGGCAGTCGCATAGAGTGCAGTAATAGCGCCACTGAGAGGTTGCGAATCAGGTTTGCTTTATACACAGGCTGTAGTCATCGTGAGCCTTAGATACCTTTGAGGCTGAACATGGTGTCAGTAAAGAAAGCCTAAAAGGTGACAAAGGCGCCTTCTTCAATATCTGACTCAGTTTGAACGAGGCCACGTAACAGGTCTACGACCAGCTGGATGTTCCTTCTACTACATTCCAAAACGACGTGAAGGGAATGTACCCACTGTACATGACCGCTGGCAGCGGTAGTCACGAGAACGTACAGTCGCCAGAAGAGCTGGCTCCGGATGGCCGCGTGGCATTAGTGAGAGGGAAGACCGTGCTCGGCGTGTGGCTCTGGAGCATCGTGCCGCATCTGCAGTAGCAATTTGAGCAACAATTGGCTCTACACTGACACAACAAACTGTTACGAATCGGTTACTTCAAGGAAAACTCCGAACCAGATGCCCTACAGGGAACATTTCACTGACCCTAAACGACCGCCATTTGCGACTTCAAAGGTGTCAAACTAGAGCTCTTGGAGGACACGATGGAGGTCTGTCGTTTTTTCTGGTAAAATTTGGTTCTGCCTCGGTGCCAGTGATGGCTTTGTGTTAGTCAGAAGTAGGTCAGTTGATCGCCTGCAACCACCCTGACTGCGTGCTGGACAAACCGCACCTACACCTCGACCCATAGTCTGGGGTGCGCTTTCGTAAGACAGAAGCAGCTCTCTCGTGGTTATCCCACGCACACAGGCTGAAAAATCTGTACGTCAATGTGGTGATTGGACCTGTTGTCCTGCCATTCATGAACAATTTTCCAGGGGGCGCTTTCTGCCCATATACCACTGTTGTAACCAAAATGCTCTTCCACAGAGTGTCGACATGTTACTTTGGCCTGCTTGATCTGCAGATCAGTCTCCAGTGGAGCACATACGGGTCATCATCTCAAGCGTCACCCACAAACAGCATTAAGTGTCCCTGTATCGACCAACCACGTGCAACAGCCGCGGAATCCCATCCCATGAACAGACCTCCGGCACCTGTACAACACAATGCATGCAGGTTGCATGCTTGCATTCAACATTCTGACGGTTACACTGGTCAATAATATACCAGTATTTCATATTCGCAATGGCTTAGCTCGCATTTGCGTTAACGAGTAATCATCCACTGTTGATCACTTAAATATGTTACTCAGACAAAGAGCATAAATTATTTTTCAATCCTGAGATTTTTCTCGCCATTGTGTGTACTGGTATGTACTTATACGAATGAACGGTCTCGAAATTTTAGCAATACGCCACATAGTGGTGCGCAACGTTTCTCTTATAGACTACCACTGTAGTTAGATCGATGACTCACCTTTACCGCTTCCTGAATGAACCTGTAACGAAACGTCCTGTTCTCTTTTGACGCTTTTACGTTTTTCCTAGCAGCCCTGTTTGATATGGAACTCAAAGTGACGAGCAGTATGCAGGTATGGAAGAACGAGTTTTTTAAGGTTCCTCCTCTTTGGTTGGACTACATTTGCTGAGGATTCTACCTGTGATTCTCATTTTGCTATCTAACTTACCAGTGATAAGTTTCACCTGGTCGATTTGTTTTGAAACGCTCGATGTGGATACTCCTCTACATTTAATGAATACTACACGTTTTAGTATTACTTCCGTATTTATGTATATGGCGCTCCCTGCTTGCTTAGATGCTTTGCCAATGTTGAAACTCCAACCCTCGATCCTCCGGAGGTCTTCGTGCATATCGCTAAAATTTTCTAGCGTTGCAGTTTTGCCGAATACAGTGCCATCTTCCTGGAACTTCTATCGTTTTCCATTAAGACATTTATATTATTGTAAAAAATTACGGTCCTATTAGCCAGTGAAGATTGTTTTACTTTGGAAGATTTCTCTCAGTCAGGGATGACCTGCTGTGTTTTGTTTGCTGGGAACTCTTCGACCCAATCAGGCAGCTAGTCTGATATTCTGTTCCTTCCTAATATGTGGGAGAGCGCAACTGTATCGAATGCCTTCCGGAGGTTAAGGATCACTGCTTACCGGTCTTCACGGACGAGCAGGGCTAGCTGGGTTCCACACTATCACCATTTTCAGGATTAACATGGGTTCCTATAGGGGAGATTTACGGTCTGCAAAAATGTCTTAATACGTGAGCATAACGCATTTTCCAAAAGTTTACAATACGCCGAAGACAGAAATTTACGTATGTAGTTCTGTGTGTCTGTTAATGACGTTTCCTCAAACGGGTAATGACTTGCGGTGTTCTCCAATCCAAAAACAAGCTTCAATCCTCCAGGGAACGACGGTAAAATACCACTTAATAAGGAACAAATTCCTGTGCATCATCTGTGCCGAATCGTATTGGTATACCACCAGGTTCATTGTCCTTACCTCTCCAAATGGTCCAAATGGCTCTAAGCATTATGGGACTTAACGTCTGAAGTCATCAGCCCCCTAGACTTAGATCAACTTATACCTGTCTAACCTAAGGACAACACACAAAGCCATGCCCGAGGCTGGATTCGAACCTGCGGCCGTAGCAGCCGCGTGGTTCCAGGCTGAAGAGCCTAGAGCCGCTTTATTACAGCGGCCAGCAAATTACCTCAGTTGAGCATTTTGAGCTGACTTGATACCCCCTAGTACTTAATTCGATATTTGTCTTTTTGACATTCCTTTAATGAATTAAAGGAGCAACTGCGGTAAGATATTCCTGAGTGAAACAGTTCTAACATTCTGCTTGGTATTTGTTTGTTCTATATTGTGTCTCCCTACCACTTTCGCGCAACGACGCTCTGAGCGTGTTTTTTTAGGGAATTGACTAGTTGGAACCTGGGACCTGCTGCTGGTAAGGAGTCACCAGACCACACATGACATGTAGAATTCAGAAGAGTTCAGTGAGACAAGCGATGATATAACCAAATACTTAATGTTTCAGCGTCAGCTCCACTGCACTCCCCGTAAAAGAATCTTAATACTAACTAAATTTAGTGGAAGGGATTCAAGGCTTTCCCATTTTTAGTTAGCTGGTAAAATAACGTCGAAAAAGTAGTTAGGTTTACCATAGGAAATTTTATTCTATTCATAAAACATTGTTTATAAATTGCACTATTGATAAAAGGAAGTGTTTTAATACAGGATGGTAAAAAACCAACAGCGTTCAACAAAAATGTGAACGAATATTCCCTGAATTGGTTTCCAAATTCTACAATGGATCGGAGGATGACCTATATCATATCACATATATAATCTAGGTTTAAATTAAGTTTCACAAAAGAGAAAACTATCAAAATGGTCTACAGTGACCTTCGATTATCTTTAATTACTTATCTAACTTGTCGTAAATTATAGTGGCTGATGTGGCTTCTCAATAAGTATATAACAGAAAAATCATCGCGTTTCAGCTTTTTACTTCAAGCGGCAAACGTGAACACCATGATCTTTAATTGACGATCGACACTAGTATTACGCAAAAAGGGGGTGTAACAGATGAGACTTCTGCAGTTCTGGGTGAATCTTGATGCGCTGTTATGCGGTATCGCGTGCGTTCATTACCTTGTCGGTGTTCGTCAGGGGGCGGCCGGCGCAGCTCCGTCCAGCTCGCCGTCCCGGAAGCAACTAACCTCTCCTAACTTCTCCTTACTGCCATTTACCGAAGTTGGTTAAAAAAAAAACTGTCTGGCTGTGTTTTCATCTGACCAATCAGGGTCTCAATGTTAACCTCAAGCTCCACCTACAAAAATTCCGTCTAGCCAATGAGAAACGTTATACTTTTCGGGGTGGGGCAATGTTTTTAAAGTTTGCAACGTAACAGAGACGCGAAAAAGTCTCACGTTAAAACTTGCAACTGGTGTGGTCCTTTTAGCGTTATCGTAAGATCTATACTGTTCTTCTGGAGGTCTATATTTCTTAACATGGGCTGAGGGGTGGTCCTAATGTAACAGAGACGCGAAAAAGTCTCACGCTAAAGCTTGTGTGTGGTGTGGCCTTTTTTGTGTTATCGTAAGATCTATACTGTTTTTCTGGAGGGGTCTAGCTTTTAAAATGGGCTGGGAGGGGGGGGGTGATCCTTGACGTAACAGAGACGCGAAGAAGTCTTACACTAAAGCTTGCAGCTGGCGTTGTCCTAGTGGTTAGCTGGAGACGTGGGTGTCTCGTCCGTCCCTTATCGTAGGGCCTTCTAGCTTAACACAGTTCTGCTCTCGGCTTCTGTTCTCGTTTCTCCCCTCGGAACTGCGTCTGTCTCACAGTGGGAAGGTACGACATGCATTCTTGTGTTAGTCTGTGGTATTTCATTTGCTCACTCGTTACTCGTATTACTTTGGTTAATTTAATGTCACGATTTATTCGGAGCTATGTGACATACTACTGGATTTGCTTATCATGTCAGGGTTTTCATGGAAGGTGTTTGGAAAAATTCCACTTTATCGATCACCACTCTGTGATGACTTCGATACGTTTACTGACTTAACACAACACCAAAGAAATTTTTATCAGGAAAGTTAGTAGAATTTCACTTTCAGCTCAACGAAAATAGGAGTTACAATAGCATGGCCACTTGGATCATGCGCAAGTAGGTAGCAGCCCATAAAAAATATTTCTGTTTCACGATTAAATGAATTATTGTAGATAAAGTGTCATTTTCTTTACTGTGTAACTAAGTTTAATAAGTGCCAACTATTATGATTAATTTTATTGTCTTTTCTGGCGATTGCAATACTCGCACAATGGATCAAAAACCAAGATGGAGGTTATCACTACTTTAGTGACAGAAAATTTTATTTCTTAGCTTTCCACGGTTTAGTGAAGGAAATATGTTCTTTAAAAAGTATGTAGTGCATATTATTGTAAAGGAGAGTGTCAGTTCATCAGCAGTACGAACCTCTCACGACCTTAAACTGTGAACGACTGCAGACCTTTATACGCTCTCAGGGGAGAATGAACTACTCTCAAGGACACCGTAATTTTACTGACGACTTACGTGGCAGGTACTTCTTCATTATTGCTGAAGTATATGATAACAAATTCAAACTCAATGAACCAAACGTGCCGGCCGCGGTGGCCGAGCGGTTCTAGGTGCTTCAGTCCGGAACCGCGCTACTACAACGGTCGCAGGTTCGAATCCTGCTTCGGCCATGGATGTGTGTTATGTCCTTAGGTTAGTTAGGTTTAAGTAGTCCTAAGTTCTAGGGGACTGATGACGTCAGATGTTAAGTCCCATAGTGCTCAGAGCCATTTGAACCATTTGAACCAAACGTCACATTGTGAGAAGCCCAAACAGTCGCATCAGTATGGGTGGTGGCAACGCAGACGATTACTATCGTATGATAACTGTCATTAGGTTGCTGATTGGCATACTGCAGTTGTTCCAACCATCTTGCTCCTTTGTTGCAAAGCGGCAATGGTTGTTTCATTCCGTGGAGAAAGAGTAAGATCCCACTTCATCGTATCATGTAGGCATTCTTATGGCGAAAGATTGGGTCACTTGCTACCATGTTTGTTATTGTGCACCACGAAGAGCATCTTGCAACTCAGCAGTCATATATGAACGTGCATTGTCCTGCTGGAAAAGAACATCACATTCCTTTTGAAGAAATGGCAGTAGCACGTGAATAACAGCCTTTGCAATGTAGAGGCCACAGTTTACCTTACCCTGTAGAAACACCAGATGTGTAAGTTGTAACTTATGGCGCCCCACACGATGAAGCCTGGGACGTCACTTGTGTGTTGTGGACAAGTGCACTCTGGAGTAGTCAGCCCGTCAGTTCTAAGCCATAAACGCTTATGTCCATCTCTAGCATACAGACAGAACCTGCTCTCATCACTGAAGACAGCAGAGCGCCATCCCACTCTCCAGGCAACTCTGTCACGACACCAAAGTAGCCACGCTTGACCGCTTCGTGGTGTCAGTGGTAGACTGGCAGGGGCAGACGTCATGTTAAGCCTGCTACAAGCAAATAGTTCCCAATGGTCACTGAAGGCAGAGCAGGTGCAACATGTCAAAATGTAGGCGAACTTAGACACACGGTGATTTCAAGTCGTCCACCGCACCACGCACAATAGGTCCATCTTGACAAGCATCTATACTACGCTGACGTCCAGAACCGTATCTTCAGATGGAAATTCGCTGCTGAAAACAGCCACACACCACAGGTTACACTGTGCCCAACACTTGCAGCAATCCATCGATACATTCATCCAGGTTCAAGCTGGCCCACAATGTGACCTTGTTCAAATGGCTGAAGCGGTCTAACGACAGTGCGTTCTCGTCAATAAGATAAGGCTGTGACCTAGAGTGAATTTTTTGCTAATAATGTTCACCTCTGAACTCAGCACAGTTACTACATTCAAAACAGAGGTTGCACAGACAGGTCCCCTGGACATTATCTGAAAACCGATTGCCGTAAATCAATCAAAAATGCTGCAGCCCCCCGGAATGCTCACATTATGTCTATGGGTCACTGAACAGGGTCCGCGAAGGAATATTGTTGAAATCTAGGTGTTACTGCAACCAACGCAGGAATATTTGAAGAAAAGATTCATATAGTCGAAAATTTCTGTGCTGTGGTAGGACTGTCACGAACAACATACAAGAAAATCTCCACCGGTTAGGTGTGAGGGTGAGGATGCGTATAAAGGTCATTTACATTCATTTTTCCTGAGTAAATCAAAACCGTGGCTTCTAGCGAAAACTTTTTTCAGTGCAAAATTCAGCTACCATGTGCTCCCTGCCGCCGTTGGATAAGCAGCTGCAGCAGCAAGTCGTATACTCCTAGCTCACTCATTTGTTACATATTTTAATTCTTAATTTCTTTGCGTGTTTTTGGTACCTGCATTGTTTAATTCATAAATTTCGGGCGTACTATAGTATTTGAGAGTTGTAGCATCGCGTTTTAGTACCTGAATAGTGTAAATTCGCGTAGTCTCCTACCGCCGCCGAGCAGTGTCAGCAGTGCGCAAGTACCAGCATTACTGCATCTACTAGGAAATCTTGTATTTTAATAACCGCTTAAATTTTGTGTTGATTTGTTTGCGCTCTCTGTAGATTAGCTCAGACGTTCTATGGACAACAGTTTTCAGCATGGATAGGGACTGCAACTGCTGTGTTCGGATGCCGGCTGAGTTGGCATTTCTTCGCTCCCAGCTTCAGGCTGTGTTGGCTTCGGTCACACAGCTTGAGGCTGTTGCCAATGGGCATCACTGTGGGGGTCCGGATGGGGGTTTGTCGGGGACGGCCAGCTCGACCCACGCATCCCCCGATCGCACTAAGACTGAGGTTGCCCGGGATACTGCTCGCATTGAGGCTGATCCCTCACCTGTGGTAGAGTGGGAGGTCGTCTCAAGGTGTGGCAGGGGGCGAAAGACGTTCCGGAGGGCTGAACGGAAGGCCTCTCCGGTTTGTCTGACGAACTAGTTTCAGGCTCTGTCTCACGATGATACTGATCTTCGGCCTGACATGGCTGCTTGTCCTATTGCAGAGGTTGCCCCTCAGTCTGCAAGATCCGTGCGGTGGCAGAGGGTGGGCTTACTGGTAGTTGGGAGCTCCGTGAGGCGCGTAATGGGGCCCCTTAGGGATATGGCAGCAAGAGAGGGGAAGAAAACCAATGTGCACTCCGTGTGCATACCGGGGGGAGTCATTCCAGATGTGGAAAGGGTCCTTCCGGATGCCATGAAGGGTACAGGGTGCACCCATCTGCAGGTGGTCGCTCATGGATCGGAGGAAATCCTCTATGGCTTCCGGCGGCTATCTGATTTGGTGAAGACTGCCAGTCTTGCTAGTGGGATGAAAGCAGAGCTCACCATCTGCAGCATCGTCGACAGGACTGACTGCGGACCTTTGGTACAGAGCCGAGTGGAGGGTCTGAATCAGAGGCTGAGACGGTTCTGCGACCATGTGGGCTGCAGATTCCTCGACTAGCGCCATAGGGTGGTGGGGTTTCGGGTTCCGCTGGATAGCTCAGGGGTCCAAGCGGCTACACGGGTAGCAGGGGTTGTGTGGCGTGGGCTGGGCGGTTTTTTAGGTTAGATGGCCTGGGACAAGTACAGAAAGGGCAGCAGCCTCAACGGGTGGGGGACAAAGTCAGGACATGCGGTGACCAAGCAGCAGTCGGTATTGTAATTGTAAACTGTCGAAGCTGCGTTGGTAAAGTACCCGAACTTCAAGCGCTGATAGAAAGCACCGAAGCTGAAATCGTTATAGGTACAGAAAGCTGGCTGAAGCCAGAGATAAATTCTGCCGAAATTTTTACAAAGGTACAGAAGGCGTTTAGAAAGGATAGACTGCATGCAACTGGTGGTGGAGTGTTCGTCGCTGTTAGTAGTAGTTTATCCTTTAGTGAAGTAGAAGTGGATAGTTCCTGTGAATTATTATGGGTGGAGGTTACACTCAACAACCGAACTAGGTTAATAATGGGCCCCTTTTACCGACCTCCCGACTCAGCAGCATTAGTGGCAGAACAACTGAGAGAAAATTTGGAATACATTTCACATAAATTTCCTCAGCATGTTATAGTCTTAGGTCGGGATTTCAATCTACCAGATATAGACTGGGACACTCAGATGTTTAGGACGGGTGGTAGGGACAGAGCATCGAGTGACATTATACTGAGTGCACTATCCGAAAATTACCTCGAGCAATTAAACAGAGAACCGACTCGTGGAGATAACATCTTGGACCTACTGATAACAAACAGACCCGAACTTTTCGACTCTGTATGTGCAGAACAGGGAATCAGGATCATAAGGCCGTTGCAGCATCCCTGAATATGGAAGTTAATAGGAATATAAAAAAAGGGAGGAAGGTTTATCTGTTTAGCAAGAGTAATAGAAGGCAGATTTCAGACTACCTAACAGATCAAAACGAAAATTTCTGTTCCGACACTGACAATGTTGAGTGTTTATGGAAAAAGTTCAAGGCAATCGTAAAATGCGTTTTAGATAGGTACGTGCCGAGTAAAACTGTGAGGGACGGGAAAAACCCACCGTGGTATAACAACAAAGATAGGAAACTACTGCGAAAGCAAAGAGAGCTTCATTCCAAGTTTAAACGCAGCCAAAACCTCTCAGACAAACAGAAGCTAAACGATGTCAAAGTTAGCGTAAGGATGGCTATGCGTGAAGCGTTCAGTGAATTCGAAAGTAAAATTCTATGTACAGACTTGACAGAAAATTCTAGGACGTTCTGGTCTTACGTTAAATCAGTAAGTGGTTCGAAACTGCATATCCAGACACTCCGGGATGATGATGGCACTGAAACAGAGGATGACACGCGTAAAGCTGAAATACTAAATTCCTTTTTCCAAAGCTGTTTCACAGAGGAAGACCGCACTGCAGTTCCTTCTCTAAATCCTCGCACAAACGAAAAAATTGCTGACATCGAAATAAGTGTCCAAGGAATAGAAAAGCAACTGGAATCACTCAACAGAGGAAAGTCCACTGTACCTGACGAGATACCAATTCGATTCTACACAGAGTACGCGAAAGAACGTGCCCCCCTTCTAACAGCCGTCTCTAGAGGAACGGAAGGTTCCAAACGATTGGAAAAGAGCACAGGTAGTCCCAGTCTACAAGAAGGTTCGTCGAGCAGATGCGCAAAACTATAGACCTATATCTCTGACGTCGATCTGTTGTAGAATTTTAGAACATGTTTTTTGATCGAGTATCATGTCGTTTTTGGAAACCCAGAATCTACTCTGTAGGAATCAACATGGATTCCGGAAACAGCGATCGTGTGAGACCCAACTCGCTTTATTTGTGCATGAGACCCAGAAAATATTAGGTACAGGGTCCCCGGTAGATGCTATTTTTCTTGACTTCCGGAAGGCGTTGGACACAGTTCCGCACTGTCGCCTGATAAACAAAGTAAGAGCCTACGGAATACCAGACCAGCTGTGTGGCTGGATTGAAGAGTTTTTAGCAAACAGAACACAGCATCTTGTTCTCAATGTAGAGACGTCTACAGACGTTAAAGTAACCTCTGGTGTGCTACAAGGGAGTGTTATGGGACCATTGCTTTTCACAGTATATATAAATGACCTAGTAAATAGTGTCGGAAGCTCCATGCGGCTTTTGCGGATGATGCTGTAGTATACAGAGAAGTTGCAGCATTAGAAAATTGTAGCGAAATGCAGGAAGATCTGCAACGGATAGGCACTTGGTGCAGGGAGTGGCAACTGACCCTTAACATAGACAAATGTAATGTACTGCGAATACATAGAAAGAAGGATACTTTATTGTATGATTATATGATAGCGGAACAAACACTGGTAGCAGTTACTTCTGTAAAATATCTGGGAGTATGCGTGCGGAACGATTTGAAATGGAATGATCATATAAAATTAATTGTTGGTAATGCGGGTACCAGGTTGAGATTCTTTGGGAGAGTCCTTACAAAATGTAGTCCATCAACAAAGGAGGTGGCTTACAAAACACCTTTTCGACCTATACTTGAGTATTCCTCATCAGTGTGGGATCCGTACCAGATCGGGTTGACGGAGAAGATAGAGAAGATCCAAAGAAGAGCGGCGCGTTTCGTCACAGGGTTATTTGGTAACCGTGATAGCGTTACGGAGATGTTTAACAAACTCAAGTGGCAAACTCTGCAAGAGAGGCGCTCTGCATCGCGGTGTAGCTGGCTCGCCAGGTTTCGAGAGGGTGCGTTTCTGGATGAGGTATCGAATATATTGCTTCCCCCTACTTATACCTCCCTAGGAGATCACGAATGTAAAATTAGAGAGATTAGAGCGCGCACGGAGGTTTCAGACAGTCGTTCTTCCCGCGAACCATACGAGACTGGAACAGGAAAGAGAGGTAATGACAGTGGCACGTAAAGTGCCCTCCGCCACACACCGTTGGGTGGCTTGCGGAGTATAAATGTAGATGTAGATGTAGATGGACATTACACTGTGTGAAAAAAAGATAATATTCATATTTTCCCGCGTTGCAGGAGATGACAAAATAGCGGATTAGGTTCAAATGGTTATGAGCACTATGTGACTTAACATTTGAGGTCATCAGTCGCCTGGATTTAGAACTACTTAAACCTAAGTAATCTAAGGACATCACACACGTCCATGCCCGAGGCAGGATTCGAACCTGCGACCGTAGCAGTCGAGCGGTTCCAGACTGAAGCAGCGGATTAAGAAAAGTCGTGATTTAAAAATATAAGATTACTGTTTACCTTTAAATAAAACGATTCAAGAACAAGTGTTAAATTTGTGTATCAAGTCTAAATCCAGCAGAGCTGTTTTCGGTGATACATTGTGTTTTGATGGTGTAACACTCTGGGGGTCAATGGTAGAAGCATAAGGGAAGGTACGTCGCCAAATTATGGAATTGTACTTCCTCTTCCCCACAGACCTGTGAAGTGCGCAGTGAGCAGGCGACTCCCCACTTTATTTCCACCACATACCACAAGGAGCAACTACAGAATATTTCACGAAGCTATACGGATCCTCTGCGGCGGGCCTTACCGTGTACACTGCGCATACATGCAATCACCACCCCTTTCGAGTGCTGCTCAGTTGTCCACTTTACATACTTCTCTCCCCAGTATTTTCTGTCCTAGTCTTTTATTTGGGCAGACAGAATAGCTTCAGTCAGCTCGTTTTTATACAATGCTGTTATTTTCAGTTTATTAAATTAGTACTTCTTTGCCTATGGGCTTTTATGTGTGAGTTGTGTGAGAAAAGTAATGACACTAACAATACTGCCAACAATCAGGCAACGCTGTGTTGTTCCACTTGTGTAGACCTGTTTGTTCATCCCTTAAAGACGCTCAGCACATGAATCATGTGATTTTCGAAAGTGCCAACAGTGAAGTTGTTTGTTACGTACTACGAGAACGAATTAGCGGAATTCAGAGCAACGGTATTCCGTTCAGTTTTGCGTTATATGGAGGGATACCGCGAATGTGAAAAGTTGTAACAATCCAATGGGGAGCATTCCTTACCAAAGGACACAAGTTTTTCGCTGGAATAAATCATTTTCGGAAGGCCGAAAATCTGAAGATGAAAGTTGGAGAGAGCTTCAGCTTCCAAAATGGAAGAAAACGTCGAACGTGTTCATGGTCTTGTGAGATCAGACCGAGGTTTAACAATAAGGGTGAGAGAGACCTAGCGCTTTTATAGTAGGCTGGTCTGAGTGGAGTCACTTACCACACATTCGCAGTATATCTTTCAATGTGCGTGTGAATATCTCTGATGGAGTGGAACTGTTGACGTTCAAATCTAGAACAGCAATCTGCTCTGATGCTCTGCTTGACTTATGTTGAAATATCTTGAATTCTATAAAACCTAGGTGACCTACATCTGTCGTAGATGGAGACAATTTCAGCATCTGGGCCTCTTCAGATGTAGGGACAGCTGAGGTTGGGATGATGCACTTGATGCCTCTCATGATGTAAAAAGGAATTCCAGTCACAGATGTCAACATTGCCCCGAACACATTACCGGCATGTTGAACCTGGAACAGCCTCCTGAGTGTGCTATACAGACAGCTCCACCTCGTCATCTTCTTACGTAATAGTTTATTTAGCAACTGCAGATAAGTACTCATGCAATATACTGAAAATAGCTCCACTATATCACAAGCGCTGAGAAGTTCTTTTGTTATGGGTCTGTCTGAAAAATGAAAGGTAAGCAACGCTCGGTGTGGTGGAAACTGCCTAACCCGGAAGTAGACTGCAGCTGTCGTACGCGATTTCCTGCTAGCAGTTTGAATCAGAATGCGGAGAGTTCCGTAGATTCCACTCATATGCAATCCTTGGGTTGGTACCACATACCTGTAATCGCTTTAGATTCAATGCACTTCGAGGAAACTAAACGCCCTCGGGCATATCTGATTACAATGTCTCCACCTATCCATGAGACGCACGTTCGAGGGTGGGTATAGCTTTGTGAAACATCCTCTAGTTATTTCTTCGCTCTTCAGTTGCCGACCTGTGAAGGAGGTTTATGCAGTACCATTATCCGGCGACCTACCTTCCCTCGCAATTCTACGCTCCATCTCCACCCCTCCTCTCTGTTAGGTACCCTAATACGGCTCTACTGCACTTAGATGTGGTACACACAATCGATATTGTTTTTAACCCTCTGTGGAGGAACGTCAGTCACAGAAGAAATGTTTCAGGGAAATTCAGGAGTACTGGAATACAAGTCGCTAAGGAATGAAATAAATCGGAAGTGCAGGGAAGCTAAGACGAAGTAGTTGTATGAGAAAGAAATGGTTGTCGGAAGGACTGAGTCAGCGTACAGAAGAATCAAATCAATCTTCGGTGAAACTGAAGATCGTAACTTAAAATGTTAGGAGAGAGTGAATAGGTAGAAAGAGTACACTGAAAGTCTCAAATGGTTCAAATGGCTCTGAGCAGTTTGGGACTTAACTTCTGAGGTCATCGGTCCCCTAGAACTTACAACTAATTAAACCTAACTAACCTAAGGACATCACACTCATCCATGCCCGAGGCAGGATTCGAACCTGCGACCGTAGCGGTCACGCGTTTCCAAACTGTAGCACCTAGAACCGCCCGGCCATTCCTGTCGGCCTGAAGGTCTCAGTCATAAGGTCGATTTGTCTAATGTGACGGAAGAAGGAATAGGAGTCGGTTTAGAAGAGATGAGAGATCCTTTATTAGAATCAGAAATTAAAAGAGCTTTGGAAGATTAGAGATCAATAAGGCAGAAGGAGTAGATCAACGGGGTAGGTGGCAACAGAACGGCATGTAGGTGTGTAGGATGAATGAGTGTGGCGATATACCATGTGACTTACGTAAAAATATCATCGACATAATTCCGAAGACTGCAAGAGTTGACAAGAGCGAGAATAGTCGCACAATCGCCTTAACAACTCATGCACCAAAGTATAGAAGAATGGAAAACCTAATTTAGGATGTGTTAGGTGACGATAAGTTTGGTTTACGGAAAAGTAAAGGTACCAGACAGGCGTTTCTGATGTTATGGCTGTCAGTGGAAACAAAGCTAAAGGAAATTCAAGAAACGTTCGTACGAATTGCCGACCTGGTAAAAGCGTTAAACGGGTAATGTATAACATGTACAAGTGGCAGGAGAGAATAAAAAGAGTGGAAGACCAAAAACGGGATGAATGATGGAAACAAAAGAAAGGTGCCGGAGTGGAGTCAAAATTCAACGTAAAAGGATATCAGTGATGTGATTCTCTGATAACATTACTATCTTCAGTGAAAGTAAAGAAGAGTTACACGATTTGCTAAAGGGAGTGAAAAGTCTGATGGGTACAGAATATGGATTGAGAGTAAGTTGAAGAAAGACGAAAATAATAAGAAGTAGTAGAAATGAGAACAGCGAGAAACTTAACATTAGGATTGAAGGTCGCGAAGCAGATGAATGTAAGGAATTATACCACCTATACAGCGAAAGACCCAAGGAGACGTCAAAAGCAGACTATCACTGGCCAAGAGAAGTCTGCTGTTACCATGCGCCTTAAATTTTGATAAAAATTTCTGGGAATATACATCTGGAGCACAACATCGTACGGTACTGAAACATAGACTACGGAAAAACCGAAACAGAAGGGAATCGAAGCAATTGAGATGTGGTGCTATAGACTAATCAGGAAAATTATGTGTACTGATAAGGTAAGGAATGCGGAGGCTATGCGCAGAATCAGAGAGGAAAAGACTATGAGGAAAACAGTGTCTAGGGAAGGGACAGGATGATACGACACCTGTTAAGACATAGAATAACTTTTATGGTACTAGAGGGCGCTGTAGAGGGTAAAAACTGTACAGGAAGAAAGAGATTGGAATGTATGTATCAAATAACTGAAGACGTAGGTTGCAAATGCTACACCAGGGGAGGACTTCGTGGCGCGTTAAATCTTAGCTTCCCCGTCCTACGAAGCAGAAACTATTAGTCCCGGAGAGACAAACGAAGTTGAATTGTGTACTGGGAAACAGTTTCGCTAGACGCCGCAGTTTTCGAGTTATTCTAAAAGACTTTGAAGAAGTGACCTTTGATTGCCCCACCCTCACACTCCACCTGGCATGGACCCAACCGGTGCTGATTTCTGATGTTTTGTTCGTGATACTCTCTCTATTAACTGCGCAAAAATTAGCGACAACACAAATTTGGCCCCTATTCAGCCATTTTCGGTCTTAGTTGTCTGGGATATGTGGTGTTTACTGTAGCATCAAGAAATTAAAATGTTTTCGAAGGGTAGCATATCGAATACATTTGCTCTGATGGTCGGGTGCAGCCAGACACTGAGTCTTGGCCATTAGGTTATTGAAGTCCTTTCCGATCTATCGGCGATGCAGCTTTTTAAGCGGCATAATTACTTGGAATTTCTTTCGCTTGTAGCTTGAAATGCATTTCCACATTGCTGTCAGTGTTCAAAGTTATGAATTTCATAACCAGATTATTCAGAAGCCGGTGGTAATCGCGGTTCTTAGTGGTAAGTTTCTGACATACGAGTACAACAATATCGATAATCACTGTAGGGTAATGTTGTACACTTCATTATTTCCAAGTCAGTGATAAAATAACGATAATAAGTTCCCTGTAGCTGAATAGAGAGGGCATGTTGTTGCAGTCCGGCTTCTGCAACGCAGAGAGACGAGGCTCATGACTCGCGACGCCGTCTGTAGGTAAGGAATGCCTGCCTGCCCAGCGCTTGGCTGCACAGTTTTATGTGGGCAATAAAGTGTGACGCGTGGCCCATAAAACAACCCCCAACCCCTAACTTCCCCTCTCAGTCAGTCCAAACGCGAGTGCAGGGGACCGCCAGCAAGTGTCGCCATTGGTTGAATCAGTTGGTGTCTTCTGGGAGATGCAAGCGCGGCAATTCGGAACCTTATTACACACAAAACACGCTTCCTGTACAGTTACTCGTTAAAGATTTATGTAATTGTTGCCGTTTAATGTCATAAGCATTGCATGTGTGCTTCTAAGAGGCTTGTATTGTGATGATCCCCGGTTATAGGTAGCTACAGAAAAAAATGCTTATGACTTTTTTTTAAAAAAGAAAAGAATTATTGATTGATTGCCTTAAAACGCAATCGCCCTTGTTCGGAGAAAGCTTACTCGATTCAGTTGTGTACAACAAGTAGAGTCATACCAATAACTGGTATGCTGGAGTCAGTAACCACACTACAGTGCTCCAGATTTATGGGTGCACATATGGATGAAAAATTGAACTATGAGAACTATATTACTGTGCTCGCTAAACAATCAATATCTGCTACTTTTCTCATAATCAACGGCAATCCGCCTAAATCTACATAATATTGGTTCAACATTTCAGTACAGAGTTTTCACGTTGTACAAAGTCTCTACCTTCACGAGGGCAGTCACTGGAACATCATTCTGTTTGTCCTATCATGTCCTCTTATTAGATTCCATTCTGGGGCTGGGAAGACGGTAACAGCAAGCCTATAGTTGCACTTCATCTTTCTAGACTGCGTGCCTACAATATTTTTCATTAATTTTTACTATGCCTTAGTTGCAGCACAAATATTTCTCCTGAGTGGAAACATCATGGACGTAATTTTGCATGTTCATCATGAATAATTGCTGCCATGTGTTAGGCAACAACAAAAATATCGGTGGTGATTGTAGCAGTGCACTGCAGCTTCTAGGCATCATAATATACTTAAGTGGTTAGTTAGTTACATTCCACTTTAAAGAACTGAAGGTTGTGCGCAATCGTTGAATGATCAGTTCATTTATTACAAAAGTGACTACTTCATAATTAATAACTTCAATCGATAAAGAGAAGCCATGTGTACAAAGTATATTTTCAAAACAAATACATATATTTGTACAAGTCTGACTCCCGAAATCATTTAAAATCACCTAAGAGCGTTAGAGCATAAAGTTTTCTTCTTCCACGAAAATTAAGATATGAAAGTGTTAACGTACAGCACATTCAACAAAGACTCTTACGGAAAACGTATAGTCGCCAATATTTTTACTGCGATGAATGGGTACGTTTAAAGGTGACTTTTAGTGTTTTTCTCGAATAGTTCGGAGACCGCTGTTTCCAGCGAAAACACTTCCCACTATAATATTAAACTACATTTCATTTTTATTAAAAAAATGCCATATCCACTCTTCTCCTGTGGGACGTACAGTTTCCGCACTACAGGAGATGAAAAATATCGCAGATTATTAGTGTTTTAATGCCACAAAACTACTGCTTACTGTTAAGTGAAGTGGGTTAAGAAGAAATGTTAAAAGTGTGCACCACATTGAAGTGCAGCAAAGCCGTTTATTTTATTTATTTTGTTTATTTATTTGTTCTTGAGTGATCAGTTTTCTAATTAGTTTGATGCAGC
Source organism: Schistocerca gregaria (assembly GCF_023897955.1). Classification (NCBI taxonomy): domain Eukaryota; kingdom Metazoa; phylum Arthropoda; class Insecta; order Orthoptera; family Acrididae; genus Schistocerca; species Schistocerca gregaria. Next base: position 354,786,997 of record NC_064926.1, read on the forward strand.
CCGCCACGAATTCCTCTCCTGCGCCAAAATCTTCATCTCAGAGTGACACTTGCAACATATTTCCTCAATTATTTTGTTTGTGGGATGTGTTCCGATTTCGGTGTTCCTCTACCACTTTTCACCCCAAAGTACCCTCTAGTTTCGTGGCCCGCAGCTCGTGGTCTCGCGGTCACGTTCTCACTTCCCGATCACGGGGCCCCTGGTTCGATTTCCGGCGGGGTCAGGGAATTTCACCTGATCCGAGATGACTGGGTGTTTGTGTTGTCCTCATCATTTCATCTTCATTCCTACAAGTGGCGAGACTGAACTGAGCAAAGGATGGAAATTTGTACGGTCGCTGATAACCGCGCAGTTGAGGGCCCCACAAACGAAACATCATCATCATCATTACGTTGCTTCATGGACGTTATTCCATGATGTCTTTACAGATATCGCCGCCGGAGTGGCCGAGCGGTTCTAGGAACTACAGTCTGGAACCACGCGACCGCTGAGGCCACCAGGCTAGAATCCTGCCTCGGACATGTATGTCTGTGTGTCCTTAGGTTAGTTATTTTTAAGTAGTTCTAAGTTCTAGGGGACTCATGACCACAGCAGTCAAGTCCCATAGTGCTCAGAGCGATTTGAAACTTAACCGGTACCCTATCGTCGAGCATATTCTTCGTGTCAGTGTTATTCATATATTCATGTCCTACTCGATTCTGTGCAGAATCTCATCATTGCATATATTATCAGTCCTCCTAATTTTCCACCTTTTCTGAACCATGCGATGGCGCGTGACGGTTACTGTTGGTGAGTTGGTCTCCCAAAGCGAACCCGTAGGGTCTATGCCTGCAGTTACTCATACCTTAGCTACTTGCGCTGTGCACGGCGGTGTTTAACAAAGATTAACTCGATGTAATCGAAAGGTCGATCTGAACCCCATTGCTTTAAGGCCTCATAGGTAAATCGCTCCTAATTATAATCTGTAGCTGTGATCCTGTAGTCAAATAGATCTGGAAGGAAGTCGACGTTGCACCTAATCCCCAATTTCTACTAAAAGTATGTGAATTCCTAAGGGACCAAACTGCTAAGGTTATCGGTCCCTCGACTTAAACACTACTTAAACTAACTTTTGCTAAGAACAACACACATACCCATTCCCGCGGGAGGACTGAAACCTCCGGCGGAATGGGCAGCCCAATGTGTACCATTAAGTCAAAGTCGGGACTCTGGGCAGGCCACTCAGTTTCAAGGACGTTATAGTGCACAAACGCTCACAGACGCTGCTTTATTGCATGGTGCTTTGTTATACTGATATACTAATCGTTTAGAACTGTAGTTTACTGTACGCAGTCAGAAATACTGCAAAATGTTGTCATATCCTTCCACATTTATCGTCTCCGTACACCTAACCACGAAAGAACTTCCATAAGTAACATCATCTGCTCTGTACCTCACTGTCGGCACTCCACATGCGGTCAGCTAACGATTTCCAGGCATTTGCCAAACTGAGGTCCATCACTCCACCATCTGGTAGCCTCGCTCCTTACTCCAAGCGCCACATAACAATGTCTACTGAAATGGTTCAGCATTACATAAAGGTGACTGGATCGGTTGATCAGATAGCGTGTGCTGTATAAGATTGTGCAGCAGCTCGAAGCACTGATGTACTCAGCGTGAATAATCTGTGTATCGATATATAGCAAGATTGCGATTCTGCAAGTTCCAGAATATCAGGCGAATAAGATAGCCAACCAGTTGCAATAAATGGTGGTTTTCAATTAACCTTACCCATGGTTTCGTTTCCCATGAGATCACCGAAGTTAAGCGGTGTTGGGCGTGGCCGGCACTTGGATGGGTGACCATCCAGCCGCCATGCGCCGTTTCCATTTTTCGGGGTGCACTCAGCCTCGCGATGCCAATTGAGGAGCTACTCGACCGAATAGCAGCGGCTCCAGTCAAAGAAAACCATCATTGCGACAGGGAGAGCGTTGTACTTACCACACGCCCTTCTTATCCGCATCCACAACTGAGGATGACACGATGGTCGGATGGTCCCGGGGGGCCATTTGTGGCCTGAAGACGAAATTCTTTTTACCCATGGTTTCACCGCATTTAATCTCGTCTTTTTCGGAAGAAGAAGAAACAAACCTCACATTATCAAACAGTTATTTAGTAAAGCGATCTAACAACTGCACATCATTAAAATAAATCACATAACATGCCAGACCATGTTAACAGCTGCATTCCGACTCAATGCACTTCTTCATGTGGTCTGGCATTTTATTTGATTCATTTTACAGATGTGACAAGCACTTCATGTGGACACATTTGATCGCTTTGGTGAATGACTGTTCGGTAATGTGAAGTTTGTTCCTTGTGCTTCTGAAGAACACGGGCTTAAATCCGTTGAAACCGTGGTAAGGGGTAATTAAACAACACCGTTTATTGTAACTGGTTGGCTGTCTATCTATAGACATCGATCGACAAGAACTATCATTGCTTGTGTTGTCCGCAGTAACAGAATCAAAATTAACGTTTGCTGTGAATTTATGTCAATAGATCTTGTTAAGTGTTTTTTAGTGTTCGATTGCCTTGAATCAAGATACTTGCTGTGTATCATGGCATACGTGGATGAATTGCGTTGAGAAACGTACTGAGTTGACAGTAGCTCAGCAGCGACAGTTATTACGTATTGCTTCACAGATCTAATATGCTAGCGTGTTTCTGTCCTATAACTCTCCTCGTTAGTATGTTATTTACACACAGTAATATTTTTATGTATTCATTGATTAGTGTTGGCCCAGAGTATGTCTTACATCACTGCAGCTACTGCTGGTTAACCGTATCCAGAATTGAAGAATAATCATTACCCGCTTACAACACTTTCTCAAATTGCATCTGTTTCTTTGTGCACGTGGCTTTCGTACCACTGCAGCAGTGAGTGGACAGTTACGGTAGATGACACGGGATAGGTCATTCACGCTCACTAATGTATTGAGGCTAAATATTCGCACCATGTTCTGACAGCCTTCACGCTTCAGTGTGACTTGGGTGATGCAGCATGCAGGACGTTGCTAAAACTGTGTGTAGTTAAACCGCCTGAAACTAATAGTAGCTTCGGTAATATGTCTTACAGTTAGTGACTCTGCAGGAACTGTTATCAATCTACCCTTTAACTACCCACTTCCAAAAAATTACCAGTAAAAGGAAGTATACAGTTACACGCATGACTTGAAGAACACTGACGCAGCTTCAGTCGTTATGGCATAACAGGCACCCGTAAAATGGGTATAGTGGTAAAAATTGCCTCGAATTACTCTCGCTGTGTATTGTAAGTTACTTTCAACTAATAATCCAGTTTTAATGTACCTTCCGAATATGCATTATATGAAGTGCTTCTGCTAACTAAAACTCGGTGAGAACAGAAATTATTATTGCTATTACTGATACTTGTTTTGTGGCCATTAGGCACTTATGCACCACATGATCTCTGTGTTTCGTCTGCTAGTGCTGGAAAATGCATTTCTGGCTCCAACGACGCTGAAAGCATTTACGGTCTCAGACAAGCTCAAAGAGCCGAACGGTTTGTGTACTTCCACGCAACAATTTGTACATGGTTCCGTCAGAGTACTGCCTAAGATCGTGGAGTCACGCAGACTACGTTACGAAGTTTGTTGTGAGGTAGAATTCGCGCTTTTTATCTTGTTTAGCAGTACGACTGCAACTTGTCTCATATCAATCCTTATCCTTTTCTGTTAAAGTTGTTCTTATTCTTTTGGATTTATATAACCTCTCTGTACATTCTAATTTATTAATTTTTAAACATTGTTAAAACCACAGTGTCAGAAAAACGAATTTAGTGTTTCCCTTGTCCCAGTGTATGATCTGCTACGTCTGATTTATCCGTCGTCTCAGTTGACAGTAGCTCTTTGGGGCGATTTTATCTCAAATCATACAGTCAAGAGTGAATGTGTTACAACAGTATTTCAAAGTTTGCCGAAAAACACATATGTTGAAGTTCCACATGACATATATGAAAACTAAAATAATTTCGGTTTCTGTTAATTTATTTAAAACGTTACGGACTTATCTAATTTGAGGTATTTGCCAAACTTTAAAAACTAAAGCAATAGAGTTCTGTAATCATATTTCATTAAAATTTTGTTCACATTACTATCAGGCACGATTAACATGTATACACTTCTGAGCTAGTTTTTCACCTTTAATCGGGAAAAATAAAGTAAGAAGATTTGTAACCTTTTGCAAAACTACGTTTTCAAATTATAAGTAGTCATAGGTTGTTGTCTGTTTTGAAAAATGAAAATCTTAAAACTCGAAAAAATTTACCACCAATGACAATCCAAATATTTCTTCATAATATAATTTTAATTAATATTATGTTTATACAGGTTGCTGGTGAGGAGGAAAGTTAGTTATTAGTATTTTATTGATGATCTCATTCATAAGCTGCCGTATCACAGTCATCACAGTCGCTCAAGAAAGTTATTATTTAGTTTTACTTGTTTAATCGGAATCGGACGATGACTCTCCTTGTCCGCAGTCTCGATGATCCGAAGCAATCTGTGTAAATAAAATGTCTTGGTTTTTCTTGCGTTGCTTAATCAGTCGGGAAACCTCAGATCAATCGGAAAGTTTGCTTTGATAGAGTTTACTTATCCGATGAAATAATTGCAGGTTCGTATCCAATTCATCGGAAGTTCCCTTCTGATTACCAACAAAACGACACTTCCGTGTAAATTTCCGATTAGAGAATTTTCAATCTCTTTCTTCCAGTAAGCTCGATAGCAAAATTACAATTAATCAATGCGGCTATTCAGCGCGGAGAAGATCCTAGAAGTCAACCTCAACACATCACAGAAAATATTACAAAGGTTAAGTATGCGCTCGTGGAATAGTAATAGTACTGTACTACTTTGATAATCGATTCTGTGAGTATATAGATGGTCAAGTAGGAAACGTAATTCGCTCATAGAATTATGTAGGGATAATTAGTAGAATATAAAGAGATATTACAATTGCCCCTCGCAGCTAGCAGAGTTAATGATAATACTCTTTGAGAGTTAAACGTAAATTTTTTGGCTCTTTTATTCAAAAGAGAAATATTTTGGAGATTAGTTTTTTAGAAACTTACCACAGAGTGTGTGGGTAACATGTTAAGAATGTATATTACCAGAATACCTTGTATGTGACTTTCACATGTACCGGGGTATATCCACATCCCGCTTACATACCCAGGGAAGATGTAAATCAATATCATCGCGAAAAAGGGCTACCCATTTTGGAGCTGGCCTTCACAGGGAAACCCTAGAAAACCCGGAACTATAAACCCCAGCTCAGGTATTAAAGGCGATAGGAAAGTCCTAACAAAGTGATTTTGAAATGTATAAAAACTTGATAGATGAGGTAGACAGAAAAGTGCCTCATAGCAAAAAAAAAAAAAAAAAACTTTACAACAGTGTTCCTAATAAAATTTTTCAATTTCTTCTTTCGACGGTGTGGCGGAGATCTCGTAGTAGAACCAATGAAAAAGGAACACTGGGTACGGACAGCGGTAGGCGACGTAAAGCATTTGGTGGAGGCTGTACGGAGGACAGGCGATGAGTGGCGGTACGGGATAGAAGCTGGTAATGTGCCATAGAAACAGCAAGATGTTCTCAGGAACAGATGATCAGGGACATGAACATGGATCAGGTTTAAAGTGGAACAAGAAAAGGTTCTGACTGAATAAGTCCCAGGAAGAGAGTGGATTAAGGCACTGAAGTCCATATTTCATCATTGAATTCAAAGTCGTAATTGATTCATTTACTCTTCCATCTTTCCTTTCCTGGAATATCCATCAGTCCTGAAAATCACGAATTTTATTGTCGTCCTCAGTTCTGAAGTGGTTCAGAATCACAACTACAGATCATCCAAAGTATTACAACAGAAACTGTGTTAATTTAATTTCACTGTAGCACGCACAGTATGTATTCGTCACAAAAATTTTCTTAATCCAATCTTCGATTTGATATAGTTCAAAGCACTAAATCTGTCCGAATTTTGTTTTCAAGTGCGAAATTATGGCTAAAATTCAAGTTCATACATGAGGAAAATATTAAAACATAGGCATGTAACATGGAATACACATAAAATTATATTCTTCCAGTACAAGTATCTGAATAATTTAGATCTTTGTTACTATCGTAATTTGATCTGCAGATCCACCTGCAATTAAACAGCATTAATGATGATGTATGTTCATTTAGCTCAGCATCCACTCGCAGAATCTTCGTCATTCTCTTATGAACTTTAATGGAAAATATATTTTCAACTATAATGTCAATAATATGAAAACACATGAAACCCAACTCTTAAAAATTCAATTAAAACTCTTAAATTAATTCAGCTGAAGAAGAAGGGATAATGAGAACTTTTGAATACAATAAATTTTCTCTCGCGCGACCAGCGAGTCTCTTTCACCGTTCGTAGCGGTGATATTATTGACTGTAGTTTCACTTCACACTCCACTTGTTTTTACCGTGAACAGCGCGCGTCCTGCCTTCAAGGTATTTCCCTACATAATTACTACGTTTCAAGTTTCACACGTCATGTTAATGTGATTGTTATGTCTTGAGAGAATATACGTGCACTTTAACTACACATTAACACTCCTTATGGCTGTTACTCATAGTCAATACGTACACTCACTAGCAATTGCTACAGTCTGATATCGATTCTAATTGCACTTATCTTCTTCTCAGTCGGCAGAATACCTTTTGCATCAGTCATATGACCCAAGAATTTAATCTGTGGTAATGCAAAGTGAGACTTCTGTAGGTTTACTGTAATTCCTGTCTTCCTGAAGACATCAAAAATCCTTTCCATAATATGTAAATTCTCTACTCATGTCTTCGTGGCTATTAATAAATCGTCAACGAATACAGTTATGCGACTTCGCAATTCTGGGCCAAGAGCATAATCCAAAGCTGAAATGAATATTCCGGCACTGATATTGAGTCCGAAAGGGACAACTTTAAATTGATAACTTCTACCTCAATAGATGAATGCCGTACATTTACTAGATTCTTCATTCATGGGCACTTTGCAATAGGAACTTCTCAGATCGACACTAGTCAAGTACGAATCATCTTGAAAATTTCAATTTAGCTCATCAATATTTACCGGATGTGTTCTCACAGGTAGTATTATTTTTTTGATCTCTCTCGTATCAAGAACTAATCTTACGTTGCCTCCAGGTTTTGGAACGACTAACGGGGAACAATATGGACTCGTTGATGACTCAGTGAGGTCTCATTTTAGCATTCTATTTATCTCCTTTTGAACAGATTGTTTTAATCGCCAGGGGATCGGATAGTGTGTGTGACAGTAATTTTGATGTGGCTTTACTTGCAGGTGGCAAATGTACCCTTTGATAATTCCCGGTTTCTTATCAAAAATCTCTTCATAAGCCGCTAACAGATGATGACGCTGCTGCCTTTGTTCTAGGGTAAGTGGATCTGATTCACTGGCTTTGAGTATTTCTGTTTGATTAAGGTCTTCATTCTGCATCGAATTATTTGTAAAATCCTTCCAACGACTGTTTGTAGTATGAATTAATTGAATGGTGGCACCGCGACAATACTTCTTATGCACCGTCTCCTTTCTATTTATGTCCAATGCTATCTCTCTCCCATTTATTATAAATTTAACTTTTCCTTCCGAAAAATCAATCTGACTATCGTACTCCTGCATACTCCCAATACTAAGAATACAATCCACTAACAACTTTTCTACTACAAGGAACGTGCATTTTATTGCTACATTTCCCATCTTCATCTGCAATTGGGTTTGTACTTTGACATTAGGAGAGCGTGCTCATACAGCTTCGATGATTATACAGTTTTGTACCGGTAAAATTAGTACCTTCCTCTTCATAACAGTTCTCCTAAAAAGATCGCCTGAGGTGACATTGGCGGAAGCGGCGGTGTCTAGTATTACATTCGTTGGATTATCCTCTATTTAGACAAATACCTCCGATACAGGAATACTCGATCTTTCATTCTGACACATTGTTAAATCTTTCGTCGACTCTTCAGTTAATAGCTCACCGTCATTATGTCGTAACGTTTGCACTTTTACTGACTCGCCCCTAACAGCTCCCCTGACCGCTCCTCCGGGGTCACGATTAGTTTCACTACTTTGTATTACGATTGCTATTTGTATGGTCAATTATTTCAGTAATGATCGGTTGTTGTAGTGAGTCGTGATTCCATTCTGTCTGAATTTGGTCGGTATTGCCTCGATTGGTTCGTGTAGTTACTGTTATTATTCTGCGGCTGTTGGTAGAACTGTCTTGCATTCCCATACATAGGATTAAATCGATTAAAATTTCAGTTGTTCCTGAAACTGCCCCTCGCGGCACTGTTATTGAAATTTCCATTAAAATAATAATTGTTGTTTGCATTTAATCCATTTCTAAATCTTCGCGGATACGATGGTTGGTCGTGATTATTATTACTGTTGCTATTATTGCCATTTCCGTTCCTGGTGTAGCTCGGGGTTGCTTCAATTGCTCTTATTTAATGGAACATTTCTCTTGACCTTTGATCGTCCTCCTCAATTAAATCAATGTGATCAAGAGTGGTCATAAACTAGTCTAAATCCTTATCATTTATGTACAAAAGCCGATTCCTTATATTCGTGGATAATCTGGATTTAAGTATTCTGAATATGCCAGGTAAAATAGGAATTGGTACGTCCCAGTATAATGATTTGTTAATATATTTCTCAAAATATTTATTTAGGGATCCTCTTGAGAATGACAGAGGCTCAGGATATAACACTTCCTGCCTTAGTCTTTCTTGTATTTCAGCAGACCAGTATTTTGATAGAAAAGCCTGCTCAAATTCTTTCTACATTTTACGGGACGATATTTACTCAGATGCCCACAATGCTCCTGATCCTTGAATATATCCTGAAACTAAACTAATCTTTTGCCATTCTGTCCAAGAGCGTGGAAACAGGCCTCTAAAACTTCTAATGAAAACTGCAGGATGAACATTCCTTTCATCAGGATTAAAGATTTGGAATTGTATTTGATTAATCATTTTTCTTCTACCGCACCACGATTCCAAAAATCATCGTGTTCAAAATCTTCACAGTGCCAATCTATTAGATCAATTCTAACCTGTGACTTTATACTTCTGTCTGCGACTGACCTCAACGTTGACGGAATGTCACGCATAGATTGAGAATTTTCTTTCTTGCTTTGCGCGGTTTCCAAATCCTCCTGCGAGAGATTTAACGATCTTTCAATATTCTCCTTCCAACGTGAAAGCTGGTCACGGACTTCCTTCAACAGGCTGTTAAAGAAATTCTCTTCGGAACGATCAGAAATCAACAGCAAAGCTACTTTAACTGTTTCTCGATCTTTTCAGAAGAAAAATTCTGCCGTTCTAATGTTATTTTTGAAAATTTTCCGGTAAGTACATTGATTCTATGTTCAACATTCGTCTGGTTTACCTTGACTTTCTCGATCTCCTTCTTTAGATTGTCTTGTGATTCTATTATTTCAGGTATCATAGCTACGGGACACAGCATGTCCTCTTGTGCTTGTATTAATTGAGGAACCAGTTCGACTTGCTTTTGTATCGTGTCTATCTTGACAGATACATATTCGGTTAGTTCCGCATTTAATATACTGGTAGTTTCTTGACATTGCTCACGGACCTGCTCAATTTCAGCAATGGGATTTTGTTCGGTTCTTCCTGCCTGCTCTTTTATTTCCTGTGTCTCGGTATTTAACCTGTGGTCTACTTCATTACAGCTTTCTCGTAATTCATTCTGTAATTCGGTTTGATTTTCACGCAACTTATTTTGCAGGATAGTTCTCGTTTCATTTCGGCTTGCCCTTCTGCTAAGAGGGATAGTTGTTGCATAATCACAATTATCGGGTCCACAACATTTTGATCTGGTGTCGTACGAATTTTGTCTGAACCAGCGAGGGTTTCTATATTGCCACCGCTATCCAAAACAGTCTCCGAACTGCTCTGTGTGGCCTTTGCTTAGGCGCAAACAACTGAAGGCCGTTGCACGTCTTGTTGCTGATGCATGGACATTTTATATGCAGCTCTAGTTAATACCATGATATAAATATCTATCACAGTTTATAAATCACTGAAGTTTGTTTTAAAATTAATGTCTTAACCCAGTTTAACGTTCAGATTAATTAACTGATGTAGTCAAATTAAATGCTCACACACGAAATAAGTCACACAACATTAAAATTCTACAAGCTAACTTCTCTCTGAAAAACTTCTTTCCAAGATATACGTCAAATTCTATTTTAACTACAAAATTAAAATTTTTTTTGTTCTGGTCTTCATCTGGAGTGAAATTCTTGTCTAGTATGTGAAACCTTTCTTGTCGGCAACGTTTACTGTCAGCACAGGATATCTCTGCACCTTAGTTACAGCTCGTTCTCGTAGTTTATCATGAAACAGAAAATACATGTGTTATAGGACAATCCAAGAGAGTCCTGTCATGGTCGCCAATATAGCTTTAATTAATATTGCGTTTATAATGGTTGCTGGTGAGGTGCAAAGTTAGTTATTAGTATTTTATTAATGATCTCATTCATATGCAGTCATATCACAGTCATCACAGTCGCTCAAAAAAGTTATAATTAAGCTTTACTTGTTTAATCAGAATCGGAAGATGACTCTGCTGGTCCGCAGTCTCGATGATTCAAAGTGATCTGCAATCCTGTATAAATATAATGTCTTGGTTTTTCTTGCGTTGCGTAGTCAGTCGGGAAACCTCAGATCAATCGGAAAGTTTGCTTTGATAGAGTTTACTTATCCGATAAAACAATGGAGCTCTTGGATCTAATAATTGCAGGTTCGTTTCCAATTCATCGGAAGTTTCCTTCTGTTTACCAACAAAACGACACCTCCGTGCAAATTTCCAGTTATAGAATACATATATAATGAAATTCCTTAGACACCTTCTATGTAAATGTTCTGTTCTCTTGAGTGGCATACAGTATGTTTTCAATCTCTTTCTTCCAGTAATCTCGATAGCAAAATTACAATTATTCAATGCAGCTATTCGGCACGGAGAAGATCCTAGAAGTCCCCTCAACACACCACCGAGATTTTACAAAGAGTAATTATGCGCTCATGGAATAGTAATAGTACTCTACTAATTTGCACATCGATTCTGCGAGTATATAGATGGTCAAGTAGGAAATGTAATTCACTTGTACAAATGTGCAGGGATAATTAGTAGAATATAAAGAGATATTACAATAAAAATGAGAGAATCTGAAATTTTTTGGTCCATCGTAAATTATTTTCTCTAAAAGATCCTTCCTGAATATTTTCAAAATTTCGTGTGACATTATTTGCTCGTTATACTTACGTAACGTAAAGTCAGAGTGGGCAATATTTTTCATTGTAAGAAATTTTTCATTTTGGCCTATCTATATTCAAGATCAAAATTTCCGCCAGTTAAGTAATTAAAATATAGGCAACGATTGAGTAAAATATTGTAAAATTGATATTACTGAGTAAAAATAACCTGTTTGAGGTTAGAGGGCCTTGGGGAAACACAAAAAGGACTTCAGTATCAAAGGACGTAGATAAAGGAAGCATCGGTATATCAGCTGTGTTTGCAAAGTTCTACAGCTACAATTGCTAATAGAAAGCCCTGATGCTCAAATAGTTATGGGCACTGAAAGTTGGCTAAAGCCGGTGATAAGTTCAGCCAAGGATTTTGCGAAGAACTAACGGTGTACTCTCCAAATGGTAGGCTAAACACTGTTGACGCTGGCATGTTTGATGCTGTTGTTAAGTAGTTTGTCTTATAGCGAAATTGAAGCATATAATTTTTGTGAGTTAGTATGGGGAGAGGTCATCCTTCCCAATCGGAATAAAATAATAACTGGATCCCTTTAGCGACCTCCCAACTCAGATGATATAATTGCTGAAAAGTTCTATGAAAACTTGAGTCTAATTTCAAACACTTGCCCGACTTAGACAGCCATAGTTGCTCGTGACTTTAATTTATCTTCAATATGTTAGCGAAAATACATGTTTAAATCCGGCGGTACACATAAAGCATCATCCGAAATTTTTCTAAACGCATTCTCTGAGAATAACTTCGAAAATTTAGTTCATGAGCGCACGCGAATAATAAATGGTTGTGAAAAGACTCTAGAAAGCTTGTAGTTTGAGAGGCGTTAATTTCATATTCCCAGTAGACGACTTAGTAATGAAATAATCATAGATAATTATGTGTTTCTTAATCTAGGTAACTAAAACCAATAAGCAGAAGGATGTTAAAGTCATAGCTTCAAAATATTTTTCAAATCTTCATCTCAGATCCGACACCCTCCTAGAACTGTCAACGCCGTTACCCTTCAAATCGCGTTGAACTCGTTTGAAGAGAGAGCTACGCCTTTCTACAGGTAGGTCGACAGCTACGATAGTCATTATCAGTGGCATTCACCATTTCATGTTACATCTATTTGATGTGTTTCTATTGAGATTAACGTACCTTCCTCCTTTTAGTAGTCGAATCAGTTGCGAACAACTTATTTATTTCGGATAAGTGCCGCGCTGCTGCTACGGTTGCAGGTTCGAATTCTGCCTCGGGCATGGGTGTGTGTAATGTCCTTAGGTTAGTTAGGTTTAAGTAGTTTTAAGTCTAGGGGACTGATGAGCTCAGATGTTAAGTCGCATACTGATTAGAGCCATTTGAACCATTTTTCGTATGAGTGCTGGTCTTTGTCTACAGTGGAACAAAGAAAGCTAGAAATTAAAATTTTAACTTGTTCAATTCCCAAGCTAAGAGGAAAGTGATTCTGCCACAAGAAGATTAGCTAATCTTTCGGTAATTTGTGTTCATTAGCTCTGGGAGACTGCTAAGGCGAAGTCGATCAGTGACTGTCGTGACAATAACAGGTGAGTCGCGCGTCTTGTGGGGTGGAGCAGGTTTCTAGTGGGCGCACAAATGGTTCAAATGGCTCTGAGCACTATGGGACTTAACATATGAGGTCATCAGTCCCCTAGACCTAGAACTACTTAATCCTAACTAATCTAACGACATCACACAATGCCCGAGGGAGGATTCGAATCGTAGCAGCAGCGCGATTCCGGACTGAAGCGCCTAGAACCGCTCGACCACAGAGGCGGGTGTGAGCACACACACGCTCCGTAGTGGATGGTAGTAGAACAGATCATGGAACTGTTAACCAGCTGGCGGTGCTTTTGTAATGAGCGGGCTGGACGAGCTACTAGAAAGTGATAAATGCCGTTGGTTGTGGTGGACACTTGCAAAGTGGTGTTACACCGCATTCATCTACTTTTTTACTTTAGACATTCTGTTTGGTTTATGGAGCAGACTACTAGCACGAGGAGTCAAAACAAGTTTGAGATGGTATAATGGCTGTGGGGATGCTCATTTTCCATTCCAGTGTACGGATCTGAGACTCTTTTGAAAGCGGGAAGACATACAGGGCAAAGCATTGACATGTTCATACCGTTCTTACGGGTCAAGGCGAGACTAGGGACACTTATTTGAACTGGTTTAACATTGCGCAATTTTAGAGGAGTAATATACATCCATATATAAATGTTTATGAGTAAATCGGTCAAGCAACCGTTGTGTGCATCCAATCGTACATCGCCTTTAGGAAGTGCCGTGTGGATTCTGACCACAGCATCGATGGCACTTTGAGCGACACAACAGCATCTTCGAGGGACGGAAGAAAGGAACGTTACATCTACATTTACATATAAACTGAACAAACCACCATAAGGTTATGGCGGAGGATCCTTTCCTCCAGTGTCCCTCATTTCATTTTCTACTAGAGTGACATAAAACGACTGTCTGTATGCTTCATTACGAGCTATGATTCGTGGTAATTACTCGTGATATAAGTTGGTGACGATAGAATAACTCTACAGTTACAAATACTGACTCCCTCAACTTTCTCACTAGTGTCTGACGGAAATAAGGCTTCCTTGCTCTAAGTAATACCATTTCAGTTCAGGAGGGATTTCACCGGGATCTTATGTTCATCGAAGCCAACGGTGACAAATCTCGCGACATATCTCTCAACTTCTTCCACGTCATCTTTTAGTACGACTTGATGGTAATCCCAAACGCTTAAAAACGCTTGAGAATATGTCACATAGATGTCATGTAAGCATTCTCCTTTGCAGACGAGGTAGTCCTAGAAATCTCGCAACAAAACGAAGTCGACCAAATCGTATCCTCTGCAGACTGCCTTGCGACCTCGTTCCGTTTCAGGTCATCTTACAAGGTGGAATATTATAAAATTACAGTCTTCTTTCCGATATAGAACAAAATTGAGCTAAGATTTCATAGCAACAAATATGCTCATGAATAAAGTACAAAAAAGTTTTGTAAAAAGTACCAAGACATCATCACACTGTGAGTCCATGAATGACGAATAACATTTTCTTCCTCTAGCGAATAGCTTGTGCCAAGTGAAGAACTGGGTAGATGAAACAATGAGCAAGCAGAAGTTTGGGAACAAAATGAAACTATTATAAACTAGGTGTAGAGTAGGATAGCCATTTACCTTGATACAACCGAGAGATTTCCCAGTTTAACTCCTCGAGGTACAGGAAACTGTCGACTCACGGAAACAGATAATATTTAACAAAATATTGGCGGTTTATTGCGCGACTAATGATACTGAAGTAGCCAGAATGGATTTTCACTCTGCAGAGGAGTGTGCAGTGATCTGAATTGTGGCCGCGGAGCTACCAATTATTACTTCACAGCTACTCGAGTACATCTTAGCCCGGTCAATAGCGTTAAGGCAGACATGATACAGGTAAAAGCAAAAGCTTTGCTTGTATCATATTTGTTTCACACATAATAGCAAAGAGATCAATATTGAACATTATTTGCTAATGTTGTCTACTATGGTTTCTGACAAGAGAAGTAACTGAATTAAAAAACTGAGCGACTGGGTCATTGTTAGTGCCACCAGCGTCGAGGAAATCATTCATAGTCCTGTGGACAAACAGAATCCGACTCTTCCTCCCACCGGTGTCCAAATTGGAGTGTTGTCCAACAGTAGTGAGTTCAGTACCAGGGGACCACTGTAGAGCATCCTCCATTCCTTTTCGAGAGCCAGGCCTCCGCCAAACTGCAGGGCCGTGTGCTCGGCGCCAGGCGACACGGGGAGGATTGCGCTGACAGTGCCGTTCGCCCAGGAGCCCTGCTAAGGGCGGCTCCTCTCCCCTCACCCCCCAGATCCCGCTGCTCTCCCTTTGTGGCGACGCCGGCCTGTGGAGGGCACCTTTCGCGGAGTGGCGCGCCCAGCCAGAAGGCCTCATCTGAATACTGCCGCCGTCAGATGCCAGCTGCCGACAAAAGCAGCCCGCTGCTCGCTGCTCGTTTCTGCAGATTTTGTACCTGCCATGCGAGCAGCGGGCACAGCACCAAGTGGCTTCGCGTTTGCCTGACACAGACCCACGCGTAATAAGAGCGGCGAGGGGACGTCGCTGTCGCTTCTTTCAGCATTCGTGCACATGACCGTTCGCAGTACTTTAACTCAAACGGTCGTTTCACAAGTAGAGCTGCACTTCTAGATTATTTCTCATTTGCATCGCATGATCTTGTATGGAACAACGCGTTTCTTTCTGTAATGCTTCATTCAAATAACTATAGTGCAATGAAATCAAACTTACTGAAACTTTTGAAGTAAGTACTACTATTATTCATCATCTGGAAGGATTTACACAGGAAATCAGACCAGAATTACTGAATTTCTTTAGCGATTGATGGTATTGTGTAAACAAGGGAAGAGTGACCTAAACTGTACCACATCAAAGACTTTATTTCTTATAGGCTAAACAGTAAGTTATAAGAGCATTTAAACAAGGCCATAGTCAAATGTGTGATGTTCTAGCGACATGACATTTAACAATTGGAAAAAAGTAAGCACATTGGACTAAATTTTCTAAACATCTGCAAAGGATTCATACCATGACTCTGGATACCTAATTGGTACTAGAGCTTGAGGATACGTACTTGTTTAAGTAAGAAAATGGTCTCAAATAGCTACTTGCAGGCATTACAATGTAAAGTTTCTACTCCCTATACCGGCACAAAAATGGTTCAAATGGCTCTGAGCGCTATGGGACTTAACTTATGATGTCATCAGTCCCCTAGAACATAGAACTACTTCAACCTAACTAGCCTACGGCCATCACACACATCCATGCCCGAGGCAGGATTGCGGCACGCTTTCCACCAACTGGCAATTCATATTTCATGTACATGATCACTTTTTCCATTCGATCTTCCTCGAGCAAATCGCAGTACCATTCCTCCGTTTTACGAATAAGTTTGTGTGGTGGCTTTACACAGCTGGATCTGTATCTCTAGTTTTTAATTTTTTTGGATGGGGTACTAGACAGGACTTTTAATTACTTGCCTCAGATTTGGTGATATTTCTTCTATGGACACCTTTAGCCAGCTTTGTGTTTGTTATGGCTCCATCTGCATTTACATACATCAAAAATGATTTGCATGACCACGGTCCCGAGAATTCCGGAACCTGTACAGAAAATTAGAATAGTGATCCGCTCTATTTGTTGCTCATGAAAACCACACATTGCATGTTGTACCACCGTAGAGCGAGACCTATAGAGGTGGTGGTCCTGATTTCTGTACACACTGGTACCTCTGATACCCAGTAGCACGTCCTCTTGCATTGATGCATGCCCTTATGCGTAGTGGCAAACTATCCACAAGTTCATCAAGGCACTGTTGGTCCAGACTGTCACACTCCTCAAGGGCGATTCGGCGTGGATCCCTCAGAGTGGTCGGTGGGTCACGTCGTCCATAAACAGCCCTTTTCAATCTATCCCACGCATGTTCGATAGGATTCATGTATCGAAAACATGCTGTCCACTCTAGTCGAGTGATGGCGTTATCCTGAAGGAAGTCATTCACAAGATGTACACTATTGGGACCGAATTGTCGTCCATGAAGACGAATGCCTCGCTAATATGCTGCTAATAGGGTGGCATTCCCGTATCGTACAGCTGTTACTGCGACTTTCATGACCACCAGCTGCGTATGTCGGTCCCACATAATGCCATCCCAAAACAGCAGGGAATCTCCACCTAGTTGCACTTTCTGGATAGTGTGTTAAAGGCATTTAGCCTGACGGAGTTGCCACCTGATATGTCTCCGACGATTGTCTGGTTGAAGGTTTACACGACACTCATCGGTGAAGAGAACATCATGCCAATCCTGAACTCACCAATCTGCACGGTATTAGGCCTATCTCTACCGCGCTACATGGTGTCGTGGTTGCAAAGATGTGCCTCGCCATGGACGTCGGGAGTGAAGCTACGCATCATGCAGCCTAAAGAGCCCAGTTTGAGTCGTAACATGACGTATTGTGGCTGCACGATAAGCATTATTCAACATGGTGGCGTTGCTCTCAGGGTTCCTCCGAGCCATAATCCGTAGATAGCAGTAATCCACTGCAGCAGTAGCCTTAGGCGGCCTGAACGAGGCATGTCATCAACAGTTCATGTGTCTCTCTGATCTCCTCCGTCCGAAAAACGTCGCTTTGTTTCACTTCGTGAGGTCTGGACACTTCGCTTGTTGAGAACTCTTCCTGGCACAAAGTATCAATGCATACACGATCGAACCTTGGTACTGACCGACCAGGCATGGTTGAACTGCAGACAACACGAGCCGTGTACCTCCTTCCTGGTGGACTGACTGGAACTGAACGGCTGTCTTACCTCCTCCGTCAAATAGGCGCTGCTCATGCATAGTTATTTACATCTTGGGGCGGTTTTAGTGACATCTCTGAACAGTCAAACAGACTGTGTCCGTGGTGCAATAGCCACAGTCGTCTATCTTTAGAAGTTCGGGGAACCGGGTAGATGCAGAACTTCTTTTGATGTGTGTAGTTATCGGGCAATTTGTTTCTTTCTGCCGTCTCGAAAAATGGTTTCCATACTTTAGTTATGCATAAACCGAACATAATCTCCCCAACTGAAAAAATATTCTCCTCCAATTTATGTAAAATTTCGTTAGAAAACGTCTTTTCTGTGACTAAAATGTGTTATATCGCAGTTTGCATTTTTATTTTCAGCATACATTTTGATTTTTGATTTAGGCACATTTATACCTGTGAATTTCTTTTGATCCACGACACCCATTTCTATATACCGTTACAGCGATATGTTATTAATCTGTACCCCATTTTCCGTAGCACTTTTATTCTGCCAAAAAGTAAACACAAAATGAATACTTAGTTATTAACTAGGCATAATGGAAGCAGGAGTAACACCTCCTTCCTAAACATTGTGTTACACTAATAATGCTAAAAGCATTTTTTAAAGCTCAGAATATGAGCAGGTTTCTTAAACTATAGTGGTGCAACATGGGAAACTTCCAGTGGTACACTACACGCAACGAAGCCATTTTCCATTTGTCAGTTTCTTGGAAACAATTGAAACGAATGCAAATTCGGGACTGTCTGAAAGGTAGAGATACTTGATCTACATTTACTGCTAATATGTTTCCTCTTACATTACGACATTAATTCTCTTCGCCACGAGCACAAAAAGGTTGATTAAAACAATAACTTCAACGCTATCTTCAGACGATCTGTCACTCAACACACAGAACGCATACATGGCAATATGACTCCAAGACGCACGTAGTTCACGACGCCCTCTCTAAATGTCGGATAGTACAAGAGTTACGAATGTTAAAGTCGTGGTACAAATTAGCAGCCTGTACAATTTAGTCAACGCTATCCTTCATCTTCCATTCACTCTGGTCTTGGCCACACAAAATGGAATTGTCCTGTAAAACCTTATCAATAGAAGTAATATACATTCCATGGGACTCCTTTATATTATGGCTCCAGAGCTTTCCCCTCGACTTAAGGTGGGACTTGAAGCCGCTCGGGAGAACTGCGGTCAGGACGTAAGCTTGAGGGGACTGCTGAATGGGTCACTTTCTGTTAAAAAAAACTATTTATTGACGTACAATCCATCATCAGAACATTAAAAAAGGAATTCTTGATGCAAAAGTGTGGAGTCTTATATTGTGGTAGCCGTCAGCACCAGAATTTAACTCAATTCTTTGTATGGATACTATTGTTTACTATATTCTGATCATGGGCGGTGCCAAGAAAGTGTCAATAAATAATATTTGGAACCAATGTGACAGTTAATGTAGTAATAAATTAAGTAAACATTTCTTCTGATCACTCTTATCCTGGACGGCTATTACTTATCGAAGCGGTGATTACATATCAATGGCGCTGTTCGTAGTTGCTACATTTTCGAATGAGTTTCGGTTGTCAAAAGACTCCATCACATCTTTAATCACTTTTTTCGTAACTTCACAGCAACTACTGGATGTTATTGCTATCGGTTAAAGCTGTTAGCCGTCAGTTCTCCTGCAACATTGCCTCTAACAAATGTTTCAAATGGCTCTGAGCAATATGCGACTTAACTTCTGAGGTCATCAGTCGCCTAGAACTTAGAACTAATTAAACGTAACTAATCTATGGACATCACACACATCCATGCCCGAGGCAGAATTCGAATGTGTGACCGTAGCGGTCGCCCGGTTCCAGACTGCAGCACCTAGAACCGCACGGCCACTCCGGCCGGCTGCCTCCAACATTTCCTGTGCAGTGACAGTATTCCTGCGTATAATATTAACCGATTTTCCGTCTGTGTTAGAAAGGATACGGGAATAGCGTAAAATAAGGAACACTATCAGTATGTCTTCCGACATTTAACACGAATTCGGTATCTCAAGTCAGGTGGCAATTGAATGTCGCAACCGCAGATAAAATGACGTACAATTACATAGATATTACAGACAAAGAAGAGACGTAGAACGAGGAAGTAGAGTTCTCAAAATAAATTGTTGTTTCTATGTTTTCGTGGAGTCGGGTACATAACGAACATCCGTAAGGTTTTCAGATGTTATTCATTTATTTAAATGAATGTCAGTTTCCTTACACCTGTATTTTTTTTAAATTTTTTGCCGCTGTTTGTCGCATGTATTTCAAGGCAATAATATCTGAATGCCTGGCACCTCATGCTTGCTTCATGAATAGAATGCCGTAAGTTCTGTGACTGTCGTTTCATGAAGGGAGGCGTCTATAAAGCAACACCTACATGATTTGATTGCTCGAATCAATCACCCTGCTCTCAAACCGTATTCCGCTGCACTGTAAAATTCTGGTCTGTAGATGCGAGACATTCACTTTTTGCAGGGCTACGAGAAATTACGTCAACTTATGGGATAGTGCCCTCGTTTGTGTATTTACTCTTTGGTCCATGTTTTTGAAATGACAGAACTGTTGTACTTTTTCAAATTTTTCTTCGTCGTATCGTCTCTAAGAGTAGTACAGAGACAAGTACTGCAAGTAGTCAATTCTGTTAGCTAGAAATTTTCCTGGATGGTTCGCACATTTGTGAAAACGAAATTGGTCGACTGATAGTTGAGGAAGGCCCCTCATGTTTTTTCTGTCATTTGTTTGTTTACTTATTTTTGGCCTTCGTGAATGAAAAGGTACGAAGTTTTCGGCCGTTGGTCAAGAATTAATTCATCCCAGACTAATATACCCTACCTAGTCACTAGAGCGGCATTTTTCACTCTACTAGCGAATAGGTTGCCTCATAAGGATTTCTCTATGTATTGATTCAGTGGCATAGTTGACGACACTTGTTACCCTCTCAGTCTTCCACACTTCCCTGACTGCCAGCTGTTTGTACGTTGTCTGGTTTCCACCTTGATGGGTTGTTTTGGAAGCTGCTGTTTCTGGTCGATTCATGCAGACTATGGTCACCGGGATGAGGGTCACCACTTACTTGCCTTTGAGAAAGTTCTGCAATGGTTAAAGAGTTTTACTATAGGTCTATGGGTGGGGATGACTTAGTACCAGTACCGATGTTGAGATTACGATACACAGCTGTGGAAACGTTATTGTAAACATCTCAACTAATTGTCCAAGTAGACCATGGGGCCATCGCATAAGCGCTCAATCAAGATTCACACAAGGTGAATTTTTAGTGGGATTTGTATTGCATGGCTTATGGAGGTTTTTGCTGTCCAATGACTTTAGTGACTACTCGAAATCGGTAGCTACCAAACATTTGCACTTGTCTTCCGTAAGGTTAATATACTGTTATAGGATACAAGTGTCATAGTACGTGGAAACACAACTCGCAAATCGTATTTTTAATTGATGGAAACAAAAATGGCGCCCTTGTTTCTTAATAATAAACGCGTGCGCCATTTTCGTCTCCCTGAGTTTCAGCTTTTGCAGATGTGCCCTTATCGCTCGCTACAAGGTTGTATATTAGTATGCGATTAAGGGACATTTTCCTTTGTCCTTTGCCCTTATCCTTCCAACTGAGAGGAAAAGGAAGGGGGGGGGGGGGGGGAGGACGATATAGTGGGGCACAGAGTACCCACGGTAACACAGCGTAAAATGACATCCAGGGTACAAATGCAGAATTTTGCCTGAATGCTTTTACTGTTGTGGTATTCAGTCTAGAGACTGATTTGATCCAGCTCTCCATGTTACTCTATACTTTGCAGGCTTTTTTTATGTCCAAGTAATTACTGTAACCTACATATTTCTGAATCTGCTTAGCGTACTCATCTCTTGGTCTTCCTCTACTATTTTAACCTTCCACACAGCCCTCCATTACTAAATTGGTGATCCCTTAATGCCTCAGAACATGTATAAACCGATCCGTTCTTATACTCAAATTGTGCCACAAATTCCTTTTCTTCCCAGTTTTGTTCAGTACCTCCACATTAGTTACGTGATCGACTCATCCATTCTTCACCTTTCTTCTGTAGCACCACATGGAAAGCTTCTATTCTCTTCTAGTCTAATCTGTTTGTTGTCCATGTTTCACTTCCATACATGACTACACTCCATACAAATAATTTCACGAAAGACTTACTGATACTTAAGTCTATACTAGATGTTAACTTATTTCTCTTTTTCAGAAACGCTTTCCTCACCATTGCTAGTCTGCATTTCATACCTCTCTACTTCGAGAATCATCAGTTATTTTGCTACCTAACTAATCTAATTCCTTCAGCATCAGCTGATTTAATTCGACTTCATTCAAGTATCCTCGTTTTTCTTTCGTTGATGTTCATCTTATATCCTTCTTTCAAGACACTGTCCATTCCTCTTCCAGGTCCTTCGCTGTCTCTGACAGAATTACAAAGTCATCGGCGGATCTCAAAGTTTTTACTTATTCTCCACAAATTTTAATTCCTACTCCAAATTTTTCTATTGTTTCCTATACTGCTTGCTCAATATACAGATTGAATAACATCGGGGACAGGCTAAAACATTGTCTCACTCCTTTGCCAACTACTGCTTCACTTTCATGCCCCTCGACTCTTATAACTGCCATCTGGTTCCTGTAAACATTGTAAATAGCCTTTCGCTCCCAGTATTTGATCGCTGCCACCATCAGAATTCGAAAGAGAATATATCAGCCTCTAAGATTACAAATGCTAGAAACTTTCACTAAGAATTACATTGCATTCCTTAATCTCATTGCTTCACTACTTTTTCTACGAACTACAGTCGCTGTTAGAAAGCACAGTCGTAACTCATTTTTAAAATATTTATATTGTTTTGCCTAGTAGGCCGGTGAAGTTCATGTCATCGAACGTTGGCGTGCCGAGGCATATCGAATGATATTTGTAAGTAGGCTGTTTAGGTTTTTATGTTGGTAACGTCACGTAGTGCTCTGTATGAAACTCGCTGACTGCGCTGTGTGCAGTCTGTGGCTGGTTGGGCGCATTGTTGGAATATTCGCTTGTGTAGTGTTGGACAGTTAGATGTGACCAGCGCGTAGTGTTGGGCTGTTGGAGGTGAGCCGCCAGCAGTGGTGGAAGTGCGGAGAGAAAATCTTACATTTGCTATCTATGCCAATCAGTAGTTAGTGAATTCAGCAGTTAGAACCTTTTATTTAGCTGGCAGTATTGGCGCTCGCTGTATTGCAGTACTTCGAGTAACGAAGATTTTTGTGAGGTAAGTGATTCATGAAAGGTACAGATTATTGTTAGTCAGGGCCATTCTTTTGCAGGGATTATTGAAAGTCAGTTCGCGTTGCGCTAAATATACTGTTTGTCAGTTTACTGATGATCGGAATATGTCAAGAGAGAACTGTCTGAGTACGTTCAGTTTTCCTCAGCTGTTTGAAAATTAAATGACGTAATGGTTTTTCCAGCACTCATTCTTTACATACAAACGGTAAGTTTAATCTTCTATAATTAAACTATTGCAGGAAAACTTATTTTTTAGAGTGGACATGATCCAAAGGACAGATGCATCCTTCTGTTGATCAACGGTGCCTTTCCGAATGATACGATCACCAAGGCATAACGCTCCCTCCTCCGATATGGGCTCTTCTGACGATTGTTGCGGGGTGTTCACTTCCAAACGTTTCACGCCGTGCATCTGTCCGATGGAGCATAAAACGTGATGTACCTGAGACTTCCTATCAGCACTCAGCGAACGTCCAGTTGCGTTACTGTCGTGCAAATTTCGGCCTTTGTCGTCGACGAACAGCAGTCAGCATGGGTGTAAGCTTTCACGATTGGCACTGTCGTAATTTAAAACTTCCATGTCCTTAGGCCGTGGTCGGTGTATAAAACTTTGACTGCGGGTGATACCTTCAGAGTTCGCCATTGTACCTGTGAAGATGTCTTCCGAAGCGGGTGATACCTACAGAGTTCGCCATTGTACCTGCGAAGATGTCTTCCGCAGCCAGAAAGGAAACGTTAGGAGAAAGTCTTCTATTCGACCAGGACCTAATAGCCCGAAAGTTATAAATGGTGAGTTGGACGTCTGTTCGCTCTCACACATCTCCGTAGGCGTCGTTCACTCGTATCACCTATGGCCCCTGGTACATCACAGCTGCCTCGGCGTCGGTTGTGGATCGCCCCATTCTGTCGTGCACTGTGTACTTTAACAACGGCGGCACAGGAACTGTTTACAGACCTAGCGGTTTCGGAAACGTTTCGATCCTTGGCCCGAAAGCTAGTGATATAGTTCGTTTGGACATCACATAAATCGCTACGACAACGAATGCACTGTTTCTCCTCCCTCTCCCCCCCCCCCCCCCCCCCATAAGCTTAGTATAGCCTCAATTGCAATTGATGTCACCAGCCGTGTGTGAGACTTTATTACACGTTGACGTCGAACTTACGCGGTGGTTGCATAAGAGTGACGGCACCGTGTAATTTCCTTAGCAATGTTCACTGGGAAACTGGTTAAGATTGGTCTGCATTCACCGACAGTGACATTTCCTTTCCTTCTGAAACCGACTGTCCCGAAAATGCGTGATACTCGATGCTGTTCGCCATCGGTTAGAAACTATTCACGACCACTTGTACTACATCACGACCGACGGCCATGAATGCTACAGTACTCCTTCTTCCCAAATAATACACCAAGAAATCGAGCAAATTAATTTACTGTGTGGTCACATCCAGGCACGATAGCTCTTTTCTGCAACTCCGTCTCTTCTCCACGTAGAACCTCCTCACAGCGCTGAATCCATAAACTCGAGTGTCCTATAAAAAAAAATCACTTCAGCGCCTTCACTTAATGGGTGGTGGAGACTCACGTGATCATCGGGTAACAAATGGAAATGGAATGAGCAGATGGCTTCGTTGGCCGGGAAGTTGGCGGGGAAGTTCGGCAGCCAAGTGGAAGTCTTATTTCATCCGGCGCCACATTAGGCGACTTGCGCTCCGGTGATGAGGATGAAATGGTGATGAGGGCAACACAACACCAGGTCCACGAGCGGAGAAAAATTCCAACCCAGCTGGGAATCGAACCCGGGCCCCCCTTGCATGAGAAGCAAACACCTTACCACCCAGCTAAGCAGGCGGACACCAGGTAACAATTCTACATCACTTGTAGTGCTCCAAAGCTACCAAAGTGCTCTTTTCAGTGGCGTAAGTAATATTTCGTACAGAGAAGTTCTTAGTATACGGAAATTATATTATAACACTCTTTCTGGGCAATCCTGAAGCTAGTTCCACATTGGCAATGACGTAAATTAAAATAAAATGAAGAGTGGTCTCGAACGGAAGGAATTTTATTTTTATGATTACCGGCTTCGGTCAGTTAATGACTATCTCCAGCCATCATAACTTGTTGGTATGGTTACTTCATCAGTTTACGTTCGTGGAGCTCATACCGTCTGCTCCGTTCACTGCCACCGCCTACCGACATGATATGAGAACTGAAGATGGTCAGTAACAAACAGAAACTGGTAACCACAATAACTGAGGTTTCTTGCTGCTAAGGCTGTTCGTTCATTTTAAATTGCTAAGAAAAATCGCTTTTCTCCACGAAAAATTTTCTCAAAAATTAACGACGTACATTCCTGGTCTGATGTACACCTCTGTACAATGGACTAGCTTAGGTAGCATGACTTACGTTTAGAGACGGCTAATCGGTGAGTACGTGGGAGTCGCTAGTAATATTTTCTTTTTTGTCATACGTATCTTTTCTTCTATACCAACGAAGCCGGCCGGGGTGGGCTCGCGGTTTTAGGCGCGCAGTGCGGAACCGTGCGACTGCTACGGTCGCAGGTTCGAAACCTGCCTCGGGCATGGATGTGTGTGATGTCTTTAGGTTAGTTAGGTTTAAGTAGTTCTAAGTTCTAGGGGCCTGATGACCACAGCTGTTAAGTCCCATAGTGCTCAGAGCCATTTGAACCATTTTATACCAACGAACAATTAATTTTTGTAAAAAATTCCAAGTTGCTTTGTTAAGGGACCACTCCTCTAAAAAAATCAAGACAATTAATTGTCTTTGTATCACCATTGCTGTCTCATATACATAGTTATCTGCAGCTCATTCTACATAGTCCGGCTCAATTTTCACTCCACGTTGTCTAAAGACGACCTCTATTTAAAGTCTGCCCTTTCTTAACGTTTTATGTCGATTCCATCTCTTACACAGCCTTCAAATCTTCCCTTTCGGAAGATATTAAATACTGCTTGAAAAGTATTAAACTAATACGTATTATCGTTGAGCATAACGTCCTCCATTATTGCTCCCAATCATTCTGATTAATGTCTCCTGTAATCGTCGGTGTTGTTGTTTGAAACAGTCCTAAAAGCAGTATCTCCGATCATTACTCAACTATAACTTCTCAAGAATTATTTTGTAACTATTATTTGCCAACAACATTGTACCAGTAGCAAATTCTGGAGACGAACTACAAAAGTCAACCATTTTTTTAAAACTTGGTCAGAAACGATTATAAGTTTAAGACAGCGGTAAATGAAACTAAAACAATCGTATTCCATTGGAAATGCACGTAGGAAGAATCGTAGTGAAATATTAGATTTCAGAACAAGTTCAGCACTCCTATTCCGTAGGAAGCTTTTAACGAGGATAAGGATGTAGAGTTTAAGCTACGGAGGTACCAGTGTATATGTGACCCAACAAGCAGAACACTAAAAATTCATACAAGGAGACGAGAGACTTGGTCTACTGAGTGGGAGTGAACACTGGATTCCGAACACAAAACGTTCTAAACATGTTCAGGCGAATGAAATGAAATTTTTTCGAGCAGCTAAGGGTTGCGTTAAAATGTACAGCTTTCCTAATGGAAACATTAGACAGGATTGTCCGTTGGACCAGGGTTCGAACTCGGGTTCTTACTAGGCAGCGGTTTTAGTCACTGCGCCACGTGGGTGAAGTGTTTACAGGAAATGTACAGACTATCTCGGTACACCGTCAGCCGACCCACACTCCCACCCTGAGACATCTAACTGTAGTCCCCGTGCATGTCCTCCAAGTTCGCTACTTTGAGATTCCCCTGGAGGCAGAACGTGATTGTGCGTTTGCACTGAAAGTGTCGATTGGTAGCCCATCCAGTGCGTTCAGTGAGAATGCTCAGTCATGTTCGGCCTCCAGTTGGAATCTCAAAGTAACGAGCATGGTTGATGATGATGATGATGATGATGATAATGTTTGGTTCGTTGCGTGCTCATCTGCGCAGTCATTAGTGCCCGTAGGACGTCCCAATTTTTACACAGTCCAATTCTTTACACAGTCCAGTCGGGTCACGGTCATGAATGATGATGGTGATCATGATCAAATGATGAGGACAACACAAACATCCAGTCCCCGGCCAGAGAAAATCCCCAACCCTGCCGGGTATCGAAACCGGGAACCCGTGATTCAAAGGCAGAAACGCTAGCCACCAGATCACGAGCTGCGGACAGCGAGTATGGAGGACAGGTGCAGGGACTGTGAATACGTAGCGCTAGGTGGGGATTTCGTTCAGCCGGGAGGGCAAACCGAGGTCGTTTGTGCAATTGTGATAAATACTGTGATTAACGGGACACCCTAGTAAGTGGGAGGGCCTACGTTTGGATCCCAGTCCATTAAACGTTTTCACATGGCCACGCTGAGTCCACACAAAATCGCGATACAACTGACGTGTTGAGTTCCCTCCCTTTCCTTTCCTTTCTTCCCCACCACCTTCTACAATACTGGTCATTAAAATTCCTATTCCAAGAAGTAATGCAGAAGATAATAGCGTATTCCTTGGACAAATAAATTATAATAGAACTGACATGCGATTACAATTTCACGCAATTTGGGTGCATAGGTCCTGAGAAATCAATACCCAGAACAACCACCTCTGGCCGTAATAACGGCCTTGATACGCCTGGGCATTGAGCCATACAGAACTTGGATGGCTTGTACAGGTAAAGCTACCCATGGAGCTTCAACACGATACCACATTTCATCAAGAGTAGTGACTGGCGTATTGTGACGGGTATGTTGCTCGGCCACCATTGACCAGACATTTTCAGTTGGTGAGAGATTTGGAGAATGTGTTGACCAGGGCAGCAGTCGAACATTTTCTGTATCCAGAAAGGCCCGTACAGGACCTGCAACATGTGGTCGTGCATTATCCTGCTGAAATGTAGGGTTTCGTCGGAATCGAATGAAGGATAGAGTCACGTGTCGTAACATGTCTGAAATGTAACGTCCACTGTTCAAAGTGCCGTCAGTGCGAAGAAGAGGTAAACGAAATGTGTAACCAATGGCACCTCATACTACCAGGCCGGGATATACGTCAGTATGGCGATGACGAATACAAGCTTCCAATGTGCGTTCACCGTGATGTCGCCAAACACGGATGCGACCATCATGATGCTGTAAACAGAACCTGGATTTATCCGAAAAAAAGAAGTTTTGCCATTCGTGCTCCCAGGTTCGTCGTTGAGTACATCATTGCAGGCGCTCCTGTCTGTGATGCAGCGTCAAGGGTAACCGCACCAATGGTCTCCGATCTGATAGTCCATGCTACTGCAAAGGTCCTCGAAATGTTCGTGCAGATGGTTGTTGCCCTGCAAACGTCCCCATCTCCTGGCTCAGGGATCGAGACGTGGCGGCACGATCCGTTACAGCCATGCGGGTAAGATGCTTGTCATCTCGACTGGCCTCAGGGATCGAGCATGGCCTTCCGTATTACCCTCCTGAACCTACTGCTTGCATATTCTGCTAACAGTCATTGGATCTCGACCAACACGAGCAGCAATGTCGCGATACGATGAACCGCAATCGCGATAGGCTACAATCAGACCTTTATCAAAATTGGAAACGCGATGGTACGCATTTCTTCTCCTTACACGTGGCATCACAACAACGTTTCAACCGGCAACGCTGGTCAACTGCTGTTTTTGTATGAGAAATCGGTGGGAAATTTTCCTCATGTCAGCGCGTTGTGGGTGTCGCCACCGGCCCCAACTTTGTGTGGATGCTCTGAAAAGCTAATCATTTGCATATCACAGCATCTTCTTCCTGTCGGTGAAATTTCGTGTCTCTAGCACGCCATCTTCGTGGTGTAGCAGTTTTAATGGACAGTAGTGTATTTATCTTTTTCATTTCAATAAACTTTACCAACCGCCGTATACTTTAGGTTATTTTATTTTATTTCGAAAGCAATGGCCAGTGGTGTATTTATCTTTTCATATTCAATAAATTTTACCAACCGCCGTATGCTTTAGGTTATTTTATTTTATTTCAAACGCTACAAGTTTCGGCAGTACATTTTGCCACCTTCAGGCCCCTATTTTTTTTATCGGCCTCTTATCATTTCCTTTGTGCGTTCCTGCAGATCGTGTTACATGCTTAACATTTACACTGAAAGGCTCTATTGGTGCAGAAATGAGAAGCATTCCTATACAGATGCTTAAGCCTACAGGTAACGGTTTTAGTAGCAGACTGTGTGAGTGCGAACCTTCGGTGATTTCACAGGAACCGGTGTATCCACTGCGGCAAGGCCGTTGCCCAGAAGTGTGCCAAGAATACCAAATTTCAGGTATTACCTCTCATCACGGCAACGCAGCGGGGGACGACCTTCACTTGACGACCGAGAGCAGCGGTGTCTGCGTAGAGTGGTCAGTGCTGACAGACAAGCAACTCTGTGTGAAATAACTGCAGCAATGAAATGATGTACAAGAGTATCGTTGTCGTGATTGAAAATGTTTAACCATGAAACCCTCGCCCTGTTTCGCTACGTCCAGATCGGCCTGTTTCTCTGCCGCACGCTGGGCATTAACGACGTCAGGCCGACGCTGCCGCTGAGCGGCGCAACGCCGGCACGGTACACGCGCGTGGCCTAGGGCTCCGGGCACGCATCGACCGTGGCGGCACCGGCCGGCGAGCCTGGGCGCCGCCGCACGGCCCATTATTTCGGAGCCAATCTCCCGGCGGCGGCGAGAGCGGCGGCGGCGGCGGCTGCGGCGGCCAGGTGTTTTTGAACTTGATTGACGAGCGCAGCGTATCAATCAGCCGGTGCCAAAGCTAGCAAGCCTCGAGCACCGCTGCCGCCGAGGCACGCCGCTACTCTGACTGCTCCGGGCCGACTCTTCAGGGGCGCAAATTATCGCTGCGTCTCTTTTTCCACGTCCCACTGGCTTCATGGGCGTCACTGCAAACTGAAGCAGGACCCTTCGTTGGATCTCCGACGGCCGCAATTGATTTGGAAATACGTGATGCTTCCTCACGGTATTTTTTGTTTCGTCATACTGTACCACATCTAGCGATCGCCAAGTTCTTTGGGAGGCGTATATTCGTTGGGAACTGTCGTGCTAACAGCGCGAATTATTTACGACTTGAGCATTCGTGTATTTTAGGAATAGGTGGCTGTCAGTCCATGAATTAACAGACCTTATCTTACAATTTTGATAAACATTTTTGGACAGTGATCAAAATTTTTTAAAATTTTTGGCTTATAAAATTTAGTCTTTGCTAGACCACGTATGTTACAACAACATAGGTGACCGGTTTCGGTCATATCACGTATCTTCTCAGCAGCTGAGAAGAGTGCTCCACCTACCATCTTCGAAGGATGCCACGGGTGTAATGATGGTAATGTGATATGACCAAAGGGGTCACCTATTTTCTTGTAACATACTTTGTCTGACCAAGAATGAATTTTAAAGGAAAAGCTTTTATTGTGTTTAGATGTACCGTGGGGTGAGAAAAGTGACCGTATATTGATTTCCACATATGAAGAAGGATCTAATATCGCGTCCGCAAGGTATGAAGGTTTAGTGAATTGGCGGAACCATCATTTTTACTGAGATGATTCATGTGAAAATGCTTCCGACGCGTCTGTGGCCGCACAGCTAGGAATAACAAACTCTGAATGCGTAGTGGCAATTTGAGCAAGACGCATGCGTTATTCCAAGTCGGAAATCGTTAGGAAACTCAGTATTCCGAGATCTACACTGCCAAAAGTGTGCCAAACCACTCTGTCTACTGGCCACAAGTGACCAATCGGGACCATCCGACCGCCGCATCTTCCGCAGTGGAGGACGCGGATAGGAGTGGCGTGGGGTCAGCACACCGCACTCCCAGCCGTCTTGATGGCATTCTAGGCCGATGCCGCTACTATTCGGTCGAGTAGCTCCTCAGTTGGCATCACGAGGCTGAGTGCACCCTGAAAAATGGCAACAGCACATGGCAGCCTGGATGGTGACCCGTCCAAATGCCAGCCACGCCCGACATCGCTTAACTTCGGTGGTTTCACAGGAACCGGTGTATCCACTGCGGCAAGGTCGTTGTTCAAAAGTGTGCCAATAATACCAAATTTCAGGCATTACCTCTCATCACGGCAACGCAGCGGCCGACGACCTTCATTTGCCGACCAAGAGCAGCAGTGTCTGGATATAGTTGTCAGTGCTGACAGACAACCAACACTGTGTGAAGTAACCGCAGATTATCAAAGTGAGACAAATGCGACGAAATTTGGCGTCATAAGCTATGTCAGCAGATGAATGACGCGAGTTCCTTTTCTAACAGCGACATCATTGCCTCTCCCGTGCTCGTCACCATTTCGATTGGATCCTTCTTTTTTTTTTTCTTTGTCATCAGTATCCTGACTGGTTTGATGCTGCCCGCCAGGAATTTCTCTCCTCTGCTAACGTCTTCATCTCAGAGAAGCACTTGCAACTTACGTCCTGAATTATTTGCTGGATGTATTCCAGTCTCTGTCTTCTTCTACAGTTTCCGCCCTCTACAGCTCCCTCTAGTACCATAGAGGACATTAACTCATTTCTAAACGGATGTGCTGTCATCCTGTACCTTCTCCTTATCCGGTATTCCACATACTCTTTTCCTCTGCGATTCTGCGCGGACCTCCTCATTGCTTACCTTATCAGTCCACATACATTTCAACATTCATCTGTAACACCACATCTCAAATGCTTCGATTCTCTTCTATTCCGGTTTTCTACAGTACGTGTTTTACTACCATACAATGCTGTACTCCAGACGTACATTCTAAGAAAGTCCTTCCTCAAATTAAGGCCGATATTTAACATTAGTAGACTTCTCTTGCCAGGAATGCCATTTTTGCCATAGCTAGTCTGCTTTTGAGTCCTCCTCCTTGCTCCTTCCCTCATTGGTTATTTTACTGCCTAGGTAGCAGAATTCCTTAACTTCATCTACTTCGCGACCATCAATCCTGATGTGAAGTTTATCTCTGTTCTCATTTCTGCTACTTCTCATTACTCATCTTTCTCAGATTTACTCTCAGTCGATATTGTGCACACTTTAGACTCTTCATTCCGATTAGCATTTCATGTAATTCTTCTTCACTTTCAGTCAGAATAGCAATGTCATCAGCGAACCATGTCATTAGTATCCTTTCACCTTGAACTTTAATTCCATTCCTAAATGTTCCTTTTATTTCTATCATTGTTTCCTCGACATGCGGATAGAACAGTAGGGGCGAACGGCTACATCCTTGTGTTACACCCTTTTTAATACGAGTACTTCTTTCTTGGTCGTCGACTATTATTTTTCCCTCTTGGGATAGAACCCATCTCTCCCTATATCTTACCCCTACTTTTTTCAGACTTTCGAACATCTTGCACCATTTTACATTGTCAAACGCTTTTTCCAGGTCGACAAATCCTATGAACGTGTCTTGATTTTTCTTTAGTCTTGCTTCAATTATTAACCACCATGTCAGAGTTGCCTCTCTCGTGCCTTTACTTTTCCTAAAGCCAAACTGATCGGCACCTAGTGCCACCTCAATTTTGTTTTCCATTCTACTGTATATTACTCTTGTAAGCAACTTGGATGCATATACTATTAAGATGACTATGCTATAATTCTCGCACTTGTCAACTCTTGCCGTCTTCGAAATTGTGTGGACGTCAGATGGTACCTTCGCCAGAGTCATACATTCTACACACCGACGTGAATAGTCGTTTTGTTGCCACTTTCCCCAATAATTTTAGAAATTCTGATGGAATGTTGCCTATCCCCTCTGCCTTATTTGACGTTAAGTCATCCAAAGATCTTTTAAATACTGATTCTAATACTGGATCCCCTGTAGCCTCTTAATCGACTCCTGTTTCTTCTTCTATCACATCAGGCAAATCTTCCCCCTCTGCCAAAATATTCTTTCCACCTACCCGCTCTCTCCTGTGCATTTAACAGTGGAATTCCGGTTGCACTCTCAATGCTACTAGCCTTGCTTTTAATGTCACCGAAGATTGTTTTGACTTCCCTGTATGCTGAGTCAGTCCTTCCGATTGCCATTTCTTTTTCGATTTCTTCACATTTTTCCTGCAGCCATTTCGTCTTAGATTCCCTGCACTTCCTATTTGTTTCATTCTTCAGCGACTTTTTTTCCTGAGTTTTTGTGTCTGTAATCTTAAGGGACTTAACTGCTAAAGTCATCAGTCCCTAAGCTGACACACTACTTAACCAAAAGTATCCTAAGGACAAACACAAACACCCATGCCCGAGGGAGGACTCGAACCTCCGCCGGGACCAGTTTCCTGGGTTTCCCGGAACATTTTTGTTAGTTAGTTGACGTATTTCTTCTATTACCCATGGTTTCTTCGAAAGAACTTTGTGCAGTGACTGGTAAAGAAGTTATTAGATACACGACGAACCACGCCTTTCTTCTGGTTAAGACGCGATTTCCCGTATATTTGAAATCCTCTATATCAGACGCTCCACTTTTTTTTTCAAGATCTGACCACGGGTGTTTCCTGCTGGGATATTTTTGTGAGCGGCACCCTGTGCGCTTAACACCATTTTTGCTAAACATTCTGAAGATTCCTTACATGTATAAGGCGAAACGCGTCATTGGAGGATAAATAAAATTTTAAAATAATTAGTTTTGCAAACAAGATTGTTTGTTTGTTTACATTGCTACCACTGGTTGCTGTACCAGATCACCATGGATGGGAAATAACACGATTGCATGACTGTCTTACACTCTTTTTAATCCAAGCACTTCGTTCTTGATTTTCCAGTCTTATTGTCCCCTCTTTGTTTTTAGAAGTATTGTATATCATACGGCTTTCCTTGTAGTTTACTACTTTTCCACAGAATTCCGAACACCGTGCACCATTTTACCTTGTCGACCACTTTTTCTAGATCGATCAATCCTATTATCATGTCTTGATTTTATTTCAGTCCTACTTCCGTTATCAATCGTGGAGTCGAACTGCCTCTCTGATGTTTTACGTTTCTGGCGAAGCGATTCTAGGCGCTTCAGTCTGGAACCGCGCGACCGCTGCGGTCGCAGTTTCGAATCCCGCCCCGGGCATGGATGTGTGTGATGTCCTTAGGTTGGTTAGGTTTAAGTAGTTCTAAGTTCTAGGGCACTGATGACCTCAGCAGGTAAGTCCCATAGTGCTCAGAGCCATTTGAAACATTTGTTTTACGTTTCCACAGGCCAAACTGTTCGTCCTACAGGAGACCCTCAATTTTCTTTTCCATTCTCTTGTATATTATTCTTATCAGCTGCGTGGATCGTGAGATGTTGAGCTGATTCTTTGATACGTTGTATGTATTTGCCTTAAGGGTCAACTGCCAGTCCAAACACCAATCACCGATCCTCGAAGCTCTTTCTGAATTTCGCTCAATCTTTTGTTGTGGTTATATTGCTAAAGCACTTTTACCGTCTGCAGATAACCTCTGGGACTACCATCGTTATCGATTAGATCATTTATACACACTGGCTCATAGAAAAAAGCATACAGAAGACATGGTCAGATGTCAATGTAACTCTGAGCACATATACACTGTCACTAGCTGTATAAATGATTAGTTGAAATTCTCCGTGACAGGTAGAACGATCATTATTGTGCAAAAGTGTTGGCAGGATACACTCGTACAAGGGGCGTGATCAGAGTAAAACGTTGAGCGGTCACTGTATAGGACACTTTTTTTGTGTCATCAGTCTTCTAACTGGTTTGAAGCGGCCCCTCACGATTTCCTCTGCTATGCCAACCAAATGTTCAAATGTGTGTGAAATCTTATGGGATTTAACTGCTAAGGTCATCAGTCCCTAAGCTTACACACTACTTAACCTAAATTATCCTAAGGACAAACACACACACACACACACACACACACACACACACACACACACACACACACACACATGCCCGAGGGAGGATTCGAACCTCCATGACAACCGTTTCACCTCAAAGTAACAGTTGCCATCTACGTCCTCAGTTGTTTGCTGGGTGTATCATAATCTCTGTTTCCTCTTCCATTTTTATCTTTTACAGCTCTCTCCAGCCCATAATAGTTATTCCCTGTTGTATTAACAGACACGCTCTCATCCTGTCACATCATCTTGTCAGTATCCTCCATATATTCCTTCCCTCGGCGATTCTCCGTGGAACCTCCTCATTTCTTGCCTTATCGGTCCACTTAATTTTCAGCATTTTTGTGTAACACCTCATCTCAAATGCTTCCATTCTCTTCTTTGCTGATTTTTCCATAGCCCATGTTTCAATACCATATAAAACGTTTTCCTGAAATTAAGGCACATGTTTGATACTGGTAGACTTCTCTTTCTCCAGGTCGACAAACCCTGTGAATTTTTCTTGATATTTCCTCATTCTTGCTTCCATTATAACAGCAACTTCAGAAAGGCCTACCTAGGCCGCGGCTTTGCCTGGACTTTTCGCATGGCCCTATGGACTATTACTCCCGCGACTCTCTGCTGTCACTTCCTCTCAATTCTTGACATCCCCCAAGGTTCTGAAGTGGTTTACACTGACGGCTGGATGGCTGGTGGTCATGTTGGCTTCTCCTAGCGTACTGAATAGCACTGCTTAGTAGGTGGCTGCAGTGTTTTCACTGCAGAGCTGGTGGCCATATCTCGAGCTCTTGAGCACATCCGCTCCTTCCCAGGCGAGTCGTTTCCTCTCTGTACTGACTCCTTGAGCAGCCTCCAAACTATTGACCAGTGTTACACTCACCATCCATTCATAGCGACCATCCAGGAGTCCATCTATGCCCTGGAACGGTCCAGTCATTCAGTGGTGTTTGTCTGGACCCCAGGACACGTCGGCATCCCACGCAACAAACTTGTCGACGGGCTGGCCAAACAGGCTATATGGAAACCGCATATGGAGATCGGCATTCAAGTCACTGACCTGCGTTCCTTATTATGCCGCAAGTTTTTTCGGTTTGGGGAGACAGACTAGCATAACACTTCGCACAACAAACTGCGTGCCATTAAGGAGTTTACGAATATGTGGAAGTCTTATATGCGGGCTTCTCGCAGGGACTCTGTGGTTCCCTGCCGGGTCTGTACAAGCCACGCTTGGGTCACCCGCGGCATCTCCTGCGCCGTGTAGACCCACCCCAGTGGCGGTGCGGCGGCCGGTTGGCCGAGGCCCATATTCTGCTGTGCTGTCCTCCTTGGCTGCCCTGCGACATTATCTTTAGTTACCGGTCTCGTCGCGGGTTAATTTTGGCTGACACCGCCTCATAGGCTGTTTTAGTTTTACGTTTTATCTGTAAGTGTGGGTTTTGCCATTCTCTCTATGAATTGGTGCATGTCCTTTGTCCCACTGTGTGCTTCACCCTAGTCCTTTCAGGTTGGAGGTTTAAATGTGTTGCATAGTAGTTGGCTTCGATTTTTTATTCTCGTGGTCATATAGCAAATGTACTCTGCTTTCCTGTTTTAATCTCTTCTACCGGTTTCTAGCGTCTCTCTGTGGTTTTCTTGTCCTCCTTTGTTCCCTGTAGTTTTCATTGCCTTTCTGTCGTTCTTGTGGTTTTGCCTTCCTTTCGGTATTTCGGTATTGTGCTGTACTCTCGTTTGTTTTATTCTTTCCCTTGTGGTATTACTTGCACGGAAACAAGGGACCTGTGACCTATCAGTTCGGTCCCTGCCCCCCTCTTTAAACCAACCATCAGAACTGCCTCTCCCGTGCCTTACCTCTTCTAAAGCCAAATAAATGGTTAAAATGGCTTTAAGCAATCTGGGACTTAAAATCTGAGGCCATCAGTCACCTAGACTTAGAACTACGTAAACCTAGCTAACCTAAGAACATCACACACATCCATGCCTGAGGCCTTTCACGGGCAAAAGTCCCGAGTTCGAGTCTCTGTGCGGCACACAGTTTCAATCTGCTAGAAAGTTTGATATCAGTTCACTCTCCGCTGCACAGTGAAAATCTCATTCTGGAAATATCCTCCAGGCTGTGGCTAAGCCATGCGTCCGCAATATCCTTTCTTTCAGAAGTGCTAGTTCTGCTAGGTTCGCAGGGGAGCTTCTGTTAAGTTAGGAACGTGGGGAACGAGGTATGGCAGAAGTAAAGCTGTGAGGACGGGGCGTGAGTCGTGCTTGGGTAGCTCAGATGTAGAGCACTTGGCCGCGAAAGGCAAAGGTACCGGGTTCGAGTCTCGGTACGGCACACAGTTTTAATCTGCCAGTAAGTTTCAGCCCAATACAGTTATTGGAGGCAGGTCTCCGAGAAGAGAATAACAACATAAAATATCTTTAGCACAACAAATTGCAATAAACTTCGTCCCAGAAGACAGAATTGGGCCAATAATGGTTAACAATAGTTTACGATTTACAACTAATGACTAACACAGATTACCTAAGCACATTTATGAATACAGTTTCCTGTAGAGTGTAAAATAACAATGTAATTTTCGGTACAATGACATCAACAAAATCAGTCATCCTTACAGTGTAATAAGAAAATGATCACCTTCCTATACAACGGCACATACAAAATCAATCAGGTTCACAGTAAAAGAAAAAAATCAATATTGCTCTTAAAATTTAACAACTTTTTTCTTAAAAATATTCTCGTGACGGCTTACATCGTAAAACAGTAAAATGTCATGGCTAATTGGGGTTGACTAAGCAGGTATCTTCACATTATTCATGGTAAAATAGTCATCAGTGTGTAGCGTACGGAAAACCCTGTATCGTTTATACAGCTGGGAGCATACACGTAAGAGCAACCCTCTCAAAAAAAAAAAAAAAAAAAAAAAAAAAAAACCAAACGAATGGTAAAACCAACTACTTCAAAGTCATATTTCATAAGATTGCAGTCTTTTATAAAATATATATACGTCGTTATACGTGGTAACTTGTCATAACTGGGAAATGTTTATGAGTCCAGTAGTTCTGATTTGACGGTTAGCAAGATTAAACGCTGTGTGTCAGCTTGTATTGTTAACAATAACCGCCCTATGACACCTAATAATCTACTAATACGATCGTATAATAATCTTTAATGAACTGTTGCACAAGGATTCTTCATTTGGCGGTCGGAATTCCATGTCCCGGCTCCGCAGAAAAAGGTTACCACAGGCTGCCGCAAGAAGCCGTAGCAAAGAAAAGAAAGCAGAAGCTAGCTAGCTTCCTTCGCAAGATGCCAGAAGTGGTCTCTGACAGCCCAGCAACAACCGCTGCCTGGGTTGGTAGCATCGCTGTCATCGTAGAAGCACGGAAGCATGATATCAGCACCCTTCAGGCCCAGGACTGAGCTCCTTTCTTGTCCTGCGTGACAGGCAGTGCTGAGCTATCAAAACACTTGTGGGTCCAATCGCTGTAAATACGGCCTGTTTCAGCAAA
Organism: Schistocerca gregaria; assembly: GCF_023897955.1. Lineage (NCBI taxonomy): Eukaryota > Metazoa > Arthropoda > Insecta > Orthoptera > Acrididae > Schistocerca > Schistocerca gregaria. Next base: position 354,825,474 of record NC_064926.1, read on the forward strand.
CCAGTATCAGTTGCCGCAACAGCAAAGCTACCTGAAGTACTTTATGAAACGTACTTGCAAATTGCGAATTCGGTTACACCTCAGTCACACGTTTTCCTAGAAACATATGAAAATTTGTGTCGGACCTGGATTATAATCCATATTTCCCCAATATCACGAACAGTTGCCTTAACCGCTGGTTTTAAAAGAGCACGCTTCCAGGACCAGGCCAAACTTCTATGCGTCCTAATGACTACGTCCCATTTTAGTCGCACGTTATGTGACTCGCGCCTACGGACGGACATTGTTTTTCTCGTCTTGTTGCCTTGTTTTGGCATGAAATTCAGTAGTGCATGTCGGAATGAACATTGCATCGAACTATATTTATTTATTTGCTGCTACCATTTACATATGACGTGGCGCCTAATTACTAAGACAGGTCGTATTTTCACAATATGAAACAGTATATGTACAGAGTGTGAAACGTGTTTGATATTTCTTATTCGCAATTCGTATTAATAGTATTGCAGCTATAAATACTTACAGACTAACAAATAATTAAGAAATGATAATCTTAAATTATCGATTTATGTATATAATACTGAAACTGAGGAAAAAACAGGTGTGCTCATTTGTGTTTGTTGTTAGTGTCTCTGTGGTATTCTCGTTTGCCTTTGTTTTTTGTTCTCCGTTGTTTGTGCCTCGTAATAGGTCGTGATTTTTGTATGTGTTTGCTATCGGTGTATCCTTAGCAGTTTTATCTTTGTTGTTGATGATGGATATGATGTGTCTGAGTTCTCGGTTTACCTGAAATGTGTATGTTTTAGATGTGTTTTTCGTCTTCTATAGTTTCTATCTTTCTGAGATCACATTCCTGTTTGTCTGTTTCTGTTGTTTTAGTCTCATATTCTTGTCTGTTTGAGTCATGATGACTTCCACCATGAACAATGGATACTGCCTTTTGTGTATGTATGGTTTTTGTGAATATAGTGTTGTTTTCTATGCTTGTCTTTGTTATTGTGTTTGTTTGTGTTGAATCTTCTTGTGTTACTTGTTTTTCTGGTTACTAGTGTGTTTGATAGTCATTCTGTAAGGGCTTATAATTGTCTCTTACATGCCTTGAAGTACTTGCATGTTTCTCTGATTTAAGTGATTTCGTTGATTTTTCGATGTCCCTGAGGACGGCTTCGTCTTCTAGCACCTCCATTCTTGGTGGGATCGCAATCTGGAAGGACGCCTACTGAAACCTGGCATGTTTAAGTTGACTAGCTACGTAGAACTGAGTGGCATCTTGTATACACGAGTCATCAATGAAGTCTGCAATATTAAGGTATTTTTTTCTGCGCTATTGCAAGTAATGATATTGACGGAACTGTCTCGATATCTGGGTCAGTGGTTTGCAGTAGCACATTTTTCTGCCTCATGGTTACTGCACACCGTCAAGTTCCTCTACCGATGCCTGCTGATAGGTGTTTATGTCTCCTGTTGTGGTATGGGGGTGATGTGTCTTCCATGTAATCTTGTATCTTATCAATGAAAGGTGGTGACATTGTCTTTTGTGCGCTGAGTTTGTCGTTTATACAGTCGTTTATGTTTCGGGCATTCTGGTCCCTCTGCTATATCGTAGACTCTGTTTCGGTATTTGCATGATATGCGGACAATAGTTACCGCCTCTCGACAGTCTGCATTTTTGTGTAATGGCTTTGCACATTTGCCTGCTCCTTGTCACAACGTTTAGGTGGATGTCCAAGGCACCATCAGTTGAGTCATTTTTGTACAATTACATATTCTTTAACGGAAAGTGCTTCAAAATCAGTGTAGATCTTGTCTCATTGGAAAAGGAGTTAGTGAATCCTGGGGGAGATATCAATTAAGTAATTGTACGCTTCCACTGTGGTGGAGTCTTGAATTTTATTCCTGCCTTTTCGTAAATTCTTACTTCGAAATATGTTCACTTCAAACTGATGTCATAATGTTCTTCTAGGAAGTCATTATCCGTTAGTGTAGTAGGCACCTGATAGTCAGAAATGGTCTAAGTTGTATGGGTTCCTTAAATTTGATATTGTTTAGCTTTGCAATTTTCTCTATGATTTTTATTTTATCCTCCTGTGTCTTCTCTTCCAGAAAACTGTCTTCCCTGTCGACCTGAAGGCGTCAATTTTGATGTTAGTTTGTCTAGGGCCAATAGTCTTTATTAGGGATTCACTTACAGGCTTTGAATCTTGATTATCTGCTGTTATGAAAAAGTAACACTTGTTTCTTTGGATTTATCTTGTTCAGTGCATTTAGCAACCTTACTTTTTGCTTTAAGTGTTGCACCGGCTGCTGTGACTGTCGCAAAGGACAGTGGATCGGATTTGCTTTCTGTTCCACATCTTAGGTGCTCTTCTGTTAGGTTTTTTATTTATGCATCCAATAGCCGGATTCTATCCTGAGCATTTGAGGCATTCGTAACACCCAGTTTTTTTTTCGTAGTCTGTGATTCTCTTTACGAAGTTCTTCGTTTTGGCCTTCTAGTTTACACAGTGTAAGAGCAAGCGCTGGGATTGCAGTGGATGCCTGCTTCTGTCTTCAGTCGCTTACAAGTTCTGCCAAGACTCGGTGCCCCCATGCCGAAGGCCACATGCCGCCTGACTTCCATCTTGGGGCACTTTGTTTACGCCTGAGCTCTCTCGTGCTGCTATTTTCTCATACAGCCCGTTTTCGTACTTCGGGCCTATTTACTGCTGCTAGTTCGCTCTGCGCGGCACAGTCTGCTGCTGCCAGCCACTTGCGCTGCCATCTGTGCTGGGGTTCACGGGACAATTCTAAACGTCCCGGCGCGTCCTCCGCTAAACCGTGTGTCAGAGCCTGCAATGTGGTCGCCTACGCCGGACGCTGCGCCAGATGCATCCCACCCGGGCCAGAGAGCTGACTCAGTGTCAGTGTTTCCTCGTCGCCGTAATGCTGAAGGCGGGACGCCACAGGCTACGCCCTGCTTGCACAGTCATCTAGTCGTGTCAATGAAAACTGAGAGCTGAGTTCGGCATCCATTGCATTTTATTTTTTTTATTTTGGTGTCATCATTCTTCTGACTGGTTTGATGTGGCGTGGGACATATTCCTTTCCAGTTCCGCTCCTGAATAACAGTTGCATTCTGCGTCCTAAATTATTTGCTGGATGTACTCAAATCCCTGTCTACACTCTTTATGCTCTACAGCTGTCTCTAGTATCATGGAGGTTACGTCCTGATGTAACACGTATCCTGTTATCCTGTCCCCTCTTATTAGTGTTTTCCTCATATTCCTTTCCTCTCCCGTTCTGTATTCTGCGCAGAACCTCCTCATTCCTTACTTTATCAGTCAAGATAATTTTCAATGTTCTTCTGTAGCACCGCATCTGAATTGCTTCGATTATCATCTACTACGGTTATCCCACAGTCGATGTTTCACTACCATACGATACTCCAAACGTACGTTCTCAGAAATTTCTTTCTCAAATTAAAGCCCATGTTTCATATCAGTAGATTTATTTGGCCAAGAATACCTTTTTGCCTGTGCTAGACTGCTTTTTATATTCTCTTTGCTCCGTCCATCAGGGCGTATTTTATTGCCTACGTGGCAGAATTATGTACTTAACTTCATCTGCTTAGTGACCAACATTTCTGGTGTTAAGTTTCTTTGTGTTCTTATTTATGCCGTTTCTTCTTACTTCGGTCTTTCTCCGATTTACTCTTCATCCATATTCTGTAGCCATTATACTGTACATTCTATTCAACCTATCCTGTAATTCTCCTTCACTTTCACTGATGATAGCAATGTCATTATCAAATCTTACCATTGGTATCGTTTCAACTTGAATTTTATTCCTACTCTTGAATCTTACATTTTTTTCTCTTATTGTTTCTTCTATGAATAGATCGAACACTAGGGACGGAAAAAAACTTCTCTGTCTTACATCTTTCAAATCTGAGTCCATCTTATTTGGTCTTCCACTCTTTCGGTTCACTCCGAGTCCCCTGTTAGCGACTGCTTATAGACCGAAGATGCGAATCCGTCCATCATAGTGGATTCTCGCAGTTTTATTGTTTGACATACCGTCCTTTAGAGGTGTTTCGTCCTGACGGACAAATAATGATGGGTACAAATTTCTTAGATTTGAAGCTCTAATGTGGATTTTAGTGCCACGAAACAGATAGAGACCTAATAAAAGGATTAAATACAGCTGAAGCGGTATATTAATATTCAAAATGACGAAACCGGCTTTCAGTGAATCGGATCCGAAATCCGATGATGATTGTGGTGCAGAAGATTCGAAAAACATGCCGATGTTTAATTATTAGGGGATAGCATTATTAATACCTGGTGCCCGATGGAAACCATTGGCGTGCTGAGTGCGAATATGTAGTGTTTTCGGTCGGGCCTCACTTTAGCTTGTCGTAGAGTAATGACCTTCTACCTGTTTTACGGAACCGTTACGAACGCAGATGAACAGATTTTGCTGTCGAGCGGCGTAGCAAACTAACGCCAAGTGTGATGGTTTGTAGCACCATTCTCTACAACACGCGAACACGATTTCTACGTATTGATGGTGTTCCGAACAGCGACCGCTATATCAGGGAGCCTTTAGAGTCCGACATACTGGAGCAGCAGGATAATTTCCGATTACAGGTTGCAGGTAATGTGGATGCCTTGTTCCAAAAACGAGTACCTCGGTTTCCCTGGCCAGCACGATCGCCTGGCATGACGCCCATTGAACTTCTTGAATACTATCGGTCGAAACTTGTCCATCCTGGTACTCCTGCAGCCACTGTTGATGTTTTGCGGATGTGCCTATTAACCACATGGGAGTGTATTTTCCTGGAAGCTTATCAAGAGCATGTTTAACTCGATGCACTGGGTGGCTGATCACCTTTTGAATAATTGCGGTCAAAGTGCATTTGTGTTCTTGTACGGACATGTCTGTGGAACAAATTTCACTAATTTACTGCTGTTACAGTTTTCGCTAACAGTAATGCATGTAGCACACTATCGGGTGAATTTACAAATGTTATTCCGAAAAGCAGTTACTGTGCTATTATTTTTACACAGGCAGAATCTCACATAAAACGGTATTACGCACCGGTGATATGTTTCTACCACATCATCATTTCATCTCTCGTTACGGGAACAATAAGGTCGTTGCTGTTACCAGTCTGTCCTATATTATTAAAATTAGTCACTATAAGAGTATTTGTTGATCATTAGTTTTCTTGACTGATTCTCCGGTATACTCGTTAATGATTCAAAACAATAAATATAAATTTAAAAGCCTCAGGGAATTTGATTAAGAAACATTATGTCTATAGCAGTAGTTCGTCTTGAAGATACTGGTTAGGCAAAAATAAACCGGTAAATAAACAAAAAAATAAATAATAAAGAAATAGGAGAGCATGATATGTAAAAACAGGAAGAACTGATGCCATAATATGAATACATTGCCTTTTATTATAACAAGTTAATCCTGAAGGGTTATAAAAGTTCTAAGGAAGTCCCGTGCGGAAGATGCTACTCTGCTTTTCATTACGGAGAATTTAAATAATCTTAAATTTATTCTGTCATACTGATTTTCAGTATGGGGAAACTCTCCCCGATCTAAGACAGTATTTAAAAGGAAAAAAAAGGCCATCAGACGCAATGCGCGACTCGCATCCTGAGATTCGTGTAGATATTACTTCAAGGAAATGAATGTTATGTCAGCACGTAGTTCGTATGTTTATAGTTGCCTGAGCTCCAACTATATGGAAGCGGTAGACTTACCACTGAACAATGTTTTGCACTGTCCTCCTTCCTCATTTGCGTCTGCTCAGGGACGCATAGTTTTATAGGTAACACTTTTCTCATTGTGTAGTATATTCCATCCTATTTTTACTGTATGCACATTCTTTTTTTCCGCAGACTGCGTTACACCTATTAATTATCGCTTGTATCTTGGAATACTAAATTCAACTTTTATTCTGAAAATATTGTTACATATAGGAAGGTGTAATTAGATGAATGACGAGAAATAACATTAGTTAACGAAGGTTTATTCAGCACTTGCACACACAAGAGCGCGGAGCGAACTGCCTTCAGCCGGAACACGTACGGCATATGTACAGTTACATAACATTCAGTATAATGATTCCTGACATTTGTGGATACTTCTAGAATGTACTCGAACCGAAATAGAAACTAAAATTTTACAGTTCTGGTGAGTTTTGATCCCATGAACCTCAATGCAACTGTCCAGTATCCTAACCACTATACCACGGTGCCTTATTTTCAATAATCTTTATTGAACAAACTGACAGTACATATATATATACACTATGCAAGAGTTCTTCATGGTACCATTTAAACATATACAAATGACTGTTAGTTAAACCAAAAATATTACAAAAACATTAAATACCACAAAATATAACATATTCTGTCTTCTTCGTTTTTTTCTATAATCTTTAATGAACAAATTAACAGTGCATATATATATATACACTATGCAAGAGTTATTCAGGGTACCATTTAAACTTATACAAATGACTGTGACTGGGCTAGTCAGTTTACTTTTTGCGATAATATTTTTGAGAACTGTCCCTGAATCTTAAATCTTCTGAGGTCACCAATCAAATAAGACTTTCTCTTCACGTCACATTTCCCAGTTACACAACACAGTCAAAACCACTATTGGTGAACAGTCACGGAATTTAAGCAAACAAGAACTTTAAAACTCAAAAGTATTTCATATGTATATATGGAAGGAGTTCTAAATTAGTTCACAACATTTTTTCAACTTCATTCTTTTTGGTGTTCGAAAAATTTTACAACGACGCTCTTTTTTGTTTCTTTGGAGTTTCTTTGTCTCACCTCCTATCTAGTGACGATTTCTAGATCTTCTATCCCTACTGCACCAAAATAAAAAAATAAAAAAATATATCTAAACAAAACAACAGTAAACGTTGAAATACAGAATATAAACAGTGAATGCCCATAAACTAAAAAACGTTACAAGCAAAACATTTTGGAAGATGTTTTCGGATTGTACACACTAAAATACGAGGGTTCGAACTTAAATAGTGGCAACAATTTATTCACAACCGAACAAAAGATTTACATGTTTGCACCGGTTACTGACCCTCAATATAGTCACCAGCATTGTGTAGAATACGTTGCCAACGATATGGAAGGCGTAGTATACCGTTAGCAGAGCCTGTTCTGTTGAGGGTGCGAATGGAGCTGTCTACAGCCTATCGAATTTCTGGAACAATTCTGAATCGAATGCCACGAAGTGGCTCCTTCGTATTTGGAATAAAATTAAAGTCACAAGGACTTAAGTCGTATTACTGTTCGTTTTTGGAGCATCACCTGCGAGCAGCTTTACCAAAGAAGCGGCGACACATTCTGCCCAATCCACCCATCATTTGGCACGATCGTGCTCTGACGCATACAGCGCAAGCTGAGGGTGACCTGTTTTGTAGATGGGACTGGAAAGTACTGTACCATCCACCACACTCCCTGGACTTAAGTCCAGATAACGGAAGAGCGGAAGTACACCATTGTGGATGTAAAGCCGTAAAAGAACAGCCAATCAGTGACGATTGTGCAGACACTTGTCAGGTAAGTGAATGTGAAAGTGTGGGTGGCCTACATATTTCATAATAACAGTGCACCTCACAGTAACACCTGCCGACTATCAATATACAGTCCTGTTTCTTCAGTTCAGCCAATTATCTTAAAAAATTAAGTATCGTTCTGCGCCACTTTCATAAGGTTAGCACTAACAAGTAGACCACGCCTACTCTTCATCATTGACTTCGTCAAAATTTACGGCATATGGAGGGGTTGGGAAGAAATGCAAGTGACAGAAGCGAGAGCAGCAGGTGGATAAGCATTCGGAAAAAAATATTGTGTTTGGCGATGGTCTGTCGTGGCATGAACCACATAACTGACCTTAGTTTCCAAGAAGCGACTGGCTAAGCAGAAGGAATACAGAACGGTAATCAGAAGGTTATCGGATCTAGTCTCTAGGCGGATACTTCTTATTTTCTTTTATATACTCACATTACATACACTGCAAATAAATTGAAATAATGGTCAGTATATTGTATTTATCTATCTTCATAAAAGGCATGAAAATGAAAGTCAAAGGAAGATATGGGATAGCGATTAAATTTCCAGGGAGGAACTGCAAGGGAGAAACATACATTTATTGTTATATGTTTGCGGATTTACACGTGACGGGGAGACACTTATCGCAAAAACAGGGTAAAGATAATTTCACCCCATCTTGCACAAGATGTAAGCGTTTCATTGTTACAATTACCTGTTAGTTTTTAAAATTATATAGAAAACCAATATTTTCGCTGAGTTCCACGGTAGGGACAGAACGCCAATGAGGTCCGTAACCGTAATTTGCGTTGTCGCCAACTGCCGATGATCAGAATTCACCTGTACCGGAAACCTATTGGTCAAGTGTAGTTGCGGAGGTCTAGTCAAAGGTCGAAACAGAACCAACGGAATAGCGTGTCCTGCAAACATTCATTAGAATTCCCTCTTGAAAAGTTATTTGCAGAGTCCTCAAGGATGCTGCCAAGTGCACTCCTTCTTCGCAAATTCATTTACAATAGAAATTTTTCGTTTTCCTATTCTTTTCATGCCGCAGTACGATATGCTGAGTATCATTTTAGTTTATCAGAGTTGTAAGTAACGTAAAAATTCGTAAAAAATATACTCTGTACGTTTCGACCCTACGACCGTTTTTTTTTTTTGTTTCTTAATATATTTTTTCTGGTTTCTCCTCTTATTTTTTTTATTTTGTAGGATCTTCTTCGTCATTTGTAGTCCCTCCATTCGTTTACCTTTAGTTGTCTTCTCGGCCGGGATTCTGCGTCGGATATCTTGTTCTTTAAACACAATATTTCCCTCGTAAACGGAGAATTTAACTAACGTAGATATTTCGCTTTATGTGGGAATTTTTTTATTTCCTGCTATTTATGTCAATTAAATTTTTCTCAATTATTAATTAAATGATAAGGAAAGGTATTCACTGCAGCGAACTGAAAAGGAAATTAATAATTTGATAATGTCCCTTTTAATGTTTGTATAGTCCTTCATCCTTAAAATGTTAGAGAATTTTTCCTTGTTCTGAAATTCTTCCTGTCTCTGTTCCCACCAAAACTGAAATACATGCCTATTTTAAAGTGCAAATAAATCTGATACTTTGTCTAAATCCAATCCCTTAGCATTTATATAAACTGATGTTCTTGTCTCTTTATCAGGAAAATTAGCGAAATAATAGCAATAATAATAATAATAATTTTCTTCTGTTTCGTTGCTGTGTATTTTATTTCGACTATCTGTATCCTACTTAGATATCGTTAGGTGTATTTAAAATACAAGTAACATGATGATTAAAAGAATTATCCGTAACTTCAAAGTAAAAGGAGAGTATTCAGCGATCTATGCACTGTTCTTAATGCAGAGATAGCATGCGTAATTTGCAAAACTGTTTTGATTATTTCGTTTGTTCTGCAGTTTATGGTGGGATGTTGTCAGTTTTAACTTCAGTTCCTTTTAACGCGGTTTGTCTCGTTTTATCTCGTTGTTTGTGAATTGATACGATACCCAGATTCTCATATTGCTTTTCTCGTGGGGGTATCGCTTTTGGTCTGTTGTCACAATTTCTTCTATCTTAACATGTTGGGGTGTCGTCCTCAGTACTGATGCAAGTTTTTGTTGAGTGCACTCCCAGAACTCGTTTGTGCGGTAAAATTTGATCCGGGTTATAAGTGTACCCTCCGTCCCCTCGGATTACCGTTCTGTAGTCTTCTCACTGCACCAACTGCTGCTTGTACACTATGTTGATCCACAGCTTTCTATGTTATTTTTTCTAATCTCTTTGCCATCTGGTGTTCCCAATTCTCTCACAATCATATCCAGTGAAGCCCAATTGGGATGGAATCGGTAACGTCCGGCTGGCGCGGTCCTCATTTAAGTGTGGTATCGACGGCTCGTAGATTTGTCAGGTGTAGTGGAAATAAAGTATGTGAAAAAACCTTCCTCATGAAGCAGTCTACTAGTGAAACCTGTATCAAAAACTTTACAGTATTTTCTAATATTATCATTCACGTAAAGACAGAAAAATGAGGTGAATCTGTAAGAGTAGGCACATAAAGTTTCTCGTCTAGCTTCATTTCTCTCTGGAGTAGTGAAGGCCGTTTACAGTTTTTCCGCCAGATAGAACCTCCTGTGTAGCTGACCAGCTCACAGCTCTCGTAAGTGCCACCAGATGCCATTCCAAATGAAAATTAAACATGGAACAGATAGCAATAGATACATTAAACCGTCATCAGTACTATAATATTACATCTTTAACACAATTCTTCCTTGAAAATGAAATTCTTAACAAGGACTGTATAAAAAATCCTACAGTAGTACCTGAGATTATCCTTCACATGCTAAACGTAAAACGTGAAGAGTGGCTTAAATTTTTAGTGTTTACTGTATGTATATATGGCACCGCCATACATTAAACTATGTTGATTTAATCTTTGGGGACCAGTGGTTTCTGCCTGAAACCCCCATACTTTTTTTGTTTTAGAAGAATGTTTTCACACGAAATCGTCAATGCTGTTGGAAGACGAAGACATATACTTGTATAATGATGTACTATCCAAATGTTCTTGAATACAGTGGATTATATCAGTCAGAGAAGGTTGTACGTGATTTTAGGAGAATATGACGTATAGGTTTTTTCATGTAATCACGTTGAGGGGATCATTAACACTGAAAGTAAGTATATCTACATTTATTGTAAAGTAAATTTAACTTTGTACTACTGCTTTTATGAGTGATTTCGAAATCTAGAAGAGAATGATAGTTTCGTCATAAATTTCTTAAATTTGAGGCACAGTTTTGTTAGTTCTGTAGGATTATAGTTTCTTACGCGCGTTATGAGTTTAAGCCAGTTTTGAGGCGTGGGATTATATCTATGAAAATTGCGTAATTCCTTTCACATACATCTCATGAAGTAATGGGTGGTTGAAATCTGTATGTCCAAGTTGTTTCAAAGTAAAGTCTAACTCTTAAAATATCTGGTTCTTTATATTTTGCCAGTGTCTTCTTTTAAGGTAATAATATAATTAAATTCTGTGACAATATTAAAATTATATTCCAAAGTGAAAGGGCCTCCTCAAAATGTTTTCTTTTTGCCAATTTCTTCCTGTATTCAGTGCCTACCATGATGATAAAGGTCAGTACTGTGAAAAAAGTTTGAATTACTTAATTGTAAACCAGGACTCAAAGATTTTAGCAGACAAGCTTTACCCAAAAGACACCCCACAAAATTTGCGTGAGACGGGAATTGTAAATTAAAGTTTGTCTGACATTAACTTCTCAGCTGAAACTATTATCTTGAAGCGATTTAATAAGCGACTGCACTTTGGAGCGTAAAACTTATTAGGAAGGACACGTTATTTGCAATGCACGCTGATCCACATACCCTTCACCGATTTCTGTCTTTTACTGCCGTAGCCGTAGTTCGCTGTGATCTATAGTTACCCGTTAAAAACTTTTCTGGAAATGCCCTACAGTGCTCTGACATTATAGTCAGATTGTTTGTAATAAACAGTGTATATACAGTTATGAGGTACCGGTAGTGTTTCTTAAGTGTGGTTGTGTGGGGTGATCTTATGGCCAACTACACCGGCCAGGGTGGCCGAGCGGTTCTAGGTTCTACAGTCTGGAACCGCTCGACAGCTACGGTCGCTGGTTCGAATACTGCCTCGGGCGTGGATGTGTGTGATGTCTTTAGGTTAGTTAGGTTTAAGTAGTTCTTAGTTATAGGGGACTGATGACCCCATAAGTTGGGTCCCATAGTGCTCAGAGCCCATTCCATATGGCCAACTACACACATCAAAAATTGTTTTGCGCCACCCCAGTTGCCAGAACTCCTGAACACAGAAGTTGACTTTGGATATTGTATCACAGACGCAGTCCCTTCGACTGTTCACACATGTCACTAAACAATCCCAAAGAAGTAAACAACCATGCACGAGCAGCGCCGATTAGACGGAGGGCGTCCGACAGCCTATCAGTTCGTCATTCCACCAGGAAGGAGGTACACGGCTCATGTCGGTTCGATTGCGTCCGCGTTGTTACTTTGTGCCAGGAAGGGCTCTCAACAAGGGAAGTGTCCAGGCCTCTAGGAGTGAAACAAAGTAATGTTGTTCGTACAAGGAGCGGATACAGAGAGACAGGAACTGTCGATGACATGCATAGCTCAGGCCGTCATGGGCTACTACAGATTGGACGACCGCTACATACTGATTATGACTCGGGGGAACCCTGACAACAACGCCATTATTTTGAATAATTCTTTTCGTACAGCCACAGGACGTCGCGTTACGACTCAAACTGTGCACAATAGGTTGCATGATGCGCAACTTCACCAACGACGTCCACAGCGAGGTCCATTTTTGCAAATTACGGCACCGTGCAGCCCGGTACAGACAGACTCAACAACATACATAGCTCAGGGATTGGCCACACGTTCTCTTCACCAATGACAGTCGCATGTGCCTTCAACCACATAGTCGTCGGAGACGTGTCTAGAGGCAACCCACTCAGGCTGAACGCCTTAGACACACTGTCCAGCGAGTGCAGCAATGTGGAGGTTCCCTGCTGTTTTGGAGTGGCATTATGTGGGGCCGACGTACGCCGCTGGTGGTCTGGAAGGCGCCGTAACGCCTGTACGATACGTGAATGCCATCCTCTGACCGACAGTGCAAGCATATCGACAGCATATTGGATAAACATTCGTCTTCATGGACCATGCACGTCTTGTGAATGAGTAGAATGGTCCAAATGTTCTCTGGACATGAACCCTGTCAAACGTAGCTGGAATAGGTTGAAATGGGCTGTTTATGGATGACGAGACCCAGCAACCAATCTGAGGGCTCTACGCCGAATCGCCGTTGAGGAATGGGATTCTGGACAAACAGTGCCTTGATGAACTTCTGGATAGTATACCGCAACGAATACAGGCATGCATCAATGTAAGAGGACGTTCTACTGGGTGTTAGTGGTAACGGGGTGTACAGCAATCTGGACCACCACCTGTTAAGGTCTCACTGTATGGTGGTCAAGCATGCAATGTGTGGTTTTCATGAGCAGTAAAAAGGGCGGAAATAATGTTTATGCTGACATCTATTCTGATTTTCTGTACAGATTCCGGAACTCTCGGAACCGATGTGATGCAACAATGTGTGTAGTAATCTTAATCTTAGTTTCTCTTTAAAAGTAACCAAAAATTGAACGGTAATACGTCTAGAATGAGATTTTTACTCTGCAGTGGAGGGTGCGCTCATATGAAACTTCGTGGCAGACTGAAACTGTGTCCCGGACCGAGACTCGAACTCGGAACCTGTGCATGTAATACGTCCGACTACTGTCTATATAATCCTTTTATCACATTCACTGATGATGTTGTTGTACCCTGTAAGTGCAGTGGCCACACTATGATTAATGAAATTGGGTGTAATTCAGCGTGATAACAAGTAAATAATCTTCTTTAACCTAACGCAACGGAAACGAGCAACACAGTGTGGCCGTATGAAGAGGAACGCAATGTTTTGTAATAGTAGCCTTTTTCATCTGTAGATAATTTTTTACAAGGATATAAGACATGTCAAAGCATTTACAAGGTTAAACCAGTTTAAGATAAGCTAATTCGAATACACATATATTTACAGACTTATAGTTAGAGACAATCATTAGATTTACTCCGTTATACACTACATTTTTTTAGAAATAATTTATTTTATAATGTAATGTCACACTGTTCACTCATATCTCATTATTAGTAACTGCACACGTTTTATACATACATCGTTTCGCAATACTTCACTCACTATACACACACACAGACACACACACACACACACACACACACACACACACACACACACACACATACATACATACATACATACACGCACGTACACACGCACCCTGGTGATCTCTGGGCCATTTTTTGTACTGCTGTTTCTCATTTGCTATCCTGAAAAACTGAGTCAGAATCCCTCCATAATGACTGAGATAAATGGCTCTGAGCGCTATGGGACCTAAGTTCTGAGGTCATCAGTCCCCTAGAATTCCGAACTAGTTAAACCTGACTAACCTAAGGACATCACACACATCCATGGCCGAGGCAGGATTCGAACCGTAGCACTCGTGCGGTTCCAGACTGTAGCGCCTAGAACTGCTCGGCCACTCCGGCCGGCTGACTGAGATATTGAGCTATGTATAACTTGGTCCTAAGTATTTCTAGAAAGAAAAGAAAAAGGAAAAACCGAAGTGAGGGTGTTATGTGGAATTCTGGATATTTTATAGTCATTCTTATTATTATTAATTTGTGTAACATTTTTTTTTATCAAACCCCTACTGTGTTTTACACAAGGAATGTATAAAATGTATTGCATGACACGTACAGTTTTAATCCATGGTAGAAAATGCTGTTTTGCGTTTTATGTTTATTTTTTCTTGGTGAATGTAAGTTAAGTCTATCTCTTGATGCGTGGTCATGGTCAGAGCTGATTGTGCAATAATTACCAATATTATTTTTAAAGTGTACAACCGACTAGTAAATGTATTCACATGGAGAAGTTAAAATCCCCAGTGTTTTGAACAGACTACTAACTTTTAATTTTTTAATTTTTTGACAGTTCTCATTCTCTGTGGTTGAAAATAACATCACTGTATAAGTGTTTGCAAGGACTTCTTAATACCTGCTGTTCTGCATCTGCTTTTGTGAGATGTTGAGACAGACATCCATACATTTGGAAATGCCTTTTCAAAGTTCAATTTAAACAATGTACAGAATTTCATGTTTACATTGGTATCCTTATACACTTCAGCCCATCTTTGCTTTTCTAGTTCTTGTAAACAATCTTTTATTTTGAGTTCTGATAGCTGTCGTTTTTAGGCTTATAGTTTAGGGAATGATTCGATGCCTGAATTTACTGTTGTTACTTGACAGAGATGGTCTGATAGTCCCAGATCTTTTACAGCTGCATCACATTCTCCCCCTTCCATATCTGTGGCCACATGGTCAGTTACTGATGCAGTCATTGCAGTAACCCTTGTTGCACTATTGACCAATAGGGCCATGGCAAAACTTTGAAGAATGTTTATGATGATGCTGCTGGGTTCATTTACGATATTAGTCCCCACACAGAATTATGTTGACCTTTGTACTTGAGACTTCATCTAGAACTTCTGTTAATTTATTGAAAAAAGTGTCCACACTACCACTGGGAGATCTATACACACACAAAATTATTAATTTCTTGGTGATATGAAGCCCTGTTAATTCAATAGCTGAAATTTCAATGTGTCTGTCTATACTTACTGTACTGAGGTTATGTCTGGATTTGAACTATGTTCCTTTTCTGATGCAAATGCACGATCCTCCACCCCTTTAAATACTTCTGCAGTAAGAGTTTGCCCTTTCATACAATGATAATACTACATGGATTTCTGTGTCTCTACATCAGTGCTCAGTAATACAAACTACTGTGCAGTTCAAATATTGGAGCTAAGCTTCTAATAGTTGCATTTTATTTTTTATTGATTGCATGTTTTGATGGAGCAAGCAGGATCAATCACCTCCGTGTTCCAAGTCACGTACACAAAGACAGAGAAGACTAGCGTTCTCTGTCACCATCTCTCTCTTTGTTCTACGACTCCCCTTCCTTTCACCTGCCATTATTCTGTGCATTACGACGGTTCAGAACTCCATTTCTAAGTTACGAGAGAGAAGAAAATTCGCCTAGGCTCAGAGCCAAACCAACGGGATGGATTCCATGCAAGGTGGGGAGTGTTCACGAAATAGAGGCTGCTGGCTATAAAGGGAAAATCAGGATTAAATTCAAAATTTACCCCAAAGGTTATTTCTCACAGGCATTGGTCGGAGTATAAAATGATAAGGACAGCATATCAAAATGATAAAGCACCGTTCTTGTCAGTAGGATACATACTAATAAAAGATGCACTTAAGTAAATGTACGTCTTTCACATTATTTATAGAACAACTCCACGCATATGAAGGTGAGAAGAATGAGTTTCCAGATGGTAACAGGTGAGAATCAGTAATTGTTTTGCGTAGCCGAAGCACAAGCTGTAAAACAAGGAGTCGCTGTACTGTGGTCCTCACAAAAGGAGAGAACGGCTCGGCTGCGCGTCTGCAGTAAGTCGGTGTCAGGTGCTCGGGACAAGCAGCCGGCAGCCTTAAGAGGCGGCGTTTTACGGTTGACGCCTCACCTCGTCTCGGCCTGGGGCAGCCGTCCCGACCAGCAGCGGCTGAGTGCACAGCCTTCTACATAATTAAGCAGACTGCACGTCAAGAAAGCTGTGGCGAGCACGCGTCATCTCGCTACCTACGCCACTGCCGGCTGTGTCGTCGCCAAAGGCTGGCGTGTGCACACTACCTCTCTGAGCAGCTCACTCCGGCAAAGGTTCTAGGAGATACAGTCTGGAACCGCGCGACCGCTACGGTTGCAGGTTCGAATCCTGCCTCGGGAATGGATGTGTGTGATGTCCTTAGGTTAGTTAGGTTTAAGTAGTTCTAAGTTCTAGGGGACTGATAACCTCAGAATTCACATAGTGCTCAGAGCCATTTGACCCATTTGAACCTCCTGCAAAGAATTCACTGTCCACTTCAGAGCATCGAGACAAGCAGATAACTACTCACTTCCACGACACAGGATGCATCGTTTTCAACAGAAAAGTCCTGATTTATGTGGAAGTATACAACGTCAAAGGCACAAATATTCCGGTCAGCATGGATCTCCATACTAGCCAATCATGAGGAGTTTCATTCCGCGGCCGCTGCAAAGATGAGTGAAACAGGTATTAGTTTCTGGGGCGTTGCCAAACACTTGACATTGCTTAACTTAGACCTTTCCGTGTGTAATTGGAACTGCACGAATACTGAATAGCTCACTTATTAAACTTCAATACTTGAGACATGCGTGGGCCCCGTTCAAGCCGTTTATTGCTTGTCATCTTGTCCTTACGGTACTGTCGCCTTGTTTCTTATTCGATTTACTGGCGTTACTAAGTTGCTGGTTTGCTTGGCGATGAGTGGCAGTAGCAGTGCTTATCGATAAGTGCACTGCCATACTATCTCTGGAGCGAACGCTTATAGTTCCGGGTCGTCATGTGTCGGTTGTTTAGTCGGGTCGCAGCGTCAGTGAGGTCCGGACAGCCAGTATTCGCCGACGGCTGGCGACACACATGCACTGACTGGAGCGGGAAGACCGCTGGTTGGTTGACCGGTTGGTCGTCTCGTGGGGTGACGTGTATTTGGTCTTTTGACCGTTTCTGGGCCTCGTCAGTTGGTCATCTTGCCGGACTTGTGTCGATTCCTTCCTTCTGCAGAGATGTCGGGTGGGCAATGGGCAAGTGTTACCTCTACATGATTGGCTCCAAGCCAGTGTGCCCGTGTCGCTGTATCACCGAGTGCGGAATGGACAACAAGGGAGTCAGGTTGGTGGTCCAGTGAGCTCTAGACACCCACGACTCACCCAACCGTTGCCGACATACATAACTTGGGTGGGGACGACCTTGGTTGGTTGTTCAGGCGATCGTCTCATCGGACGACTTGTAGTTGGTCACCGACAGCTTATCGAAACTCTGCGTGAGTCAACTGGTGATTCGTCCTTGTCGTTCCACAGTGATTGGTTTTAGGATTGATGGTGTTCTTGGTGCAAGAGATTACGTGGAACTGTGTGTAGTTTCTGTGATTTCCACTGACCATTTATGAGTACTGGAGTAGGCAGTCGGTCGGTTTGCGACAGGGCAGTGAGGAAGTCTCCATGGTGCGTGCTCAGACCGGCGATGCTTGGGGCATGCACGCGGGGTCGGATTTGTGAGGCACTAGCTGCGAGAGCGGCAAGGTTCGTCGGTCATCGGAACTAGACACTCTAGTTGAGTAATTAGGTAACCTGTTATGAAACCTCAACTGCTGTAACATCTCTTTGTTCATTGCCGGTTGTTGCTTCCTGGGCCCATCCTGCAAGCAGCAACGTATGGTGTGCTGGAGTCGGTAAATTTTTGCAGCTGTCTTCCTGTATGGTGTTTAAGTATTGAACAGATTGTAACTTTTTAGTGAAGTCTACCAGCGGTATCTTCTGCCTTGTAGCGGTTAACGTTCAGTTTACCTGCCCTGGTGGTTTGCGTAGTTTTCCGGCAGTGTGTTTTTCTCCGCAGTGCGTGTAGTTCAACAACCTTGGTGTTTTTTTTTTTTTGTGAGTGGTTATTGTGCCTTGACTGTATTTGGACGCCATTTGTCAAGACGTAGTGCTGCTGGTATCTTGGTCCTCGCTGATACTTTCGGTTGTCGTGCCGTTGGTTGGATGGAAGGGAATTGATTAGGCTGTTGGTTGGTTCTTCAGACGTCCCTATGTCGTGCAGCCATCCGATTACTTAGTATTACGCTGGTCTGCCTGTCTCACCTAATCCTATGTTAGAGTTTCCACTCCAGGCCGACCTTTGGGACACTTCTGATCACCATTGTTCTGTTGTTTTGGATTGCGATTTTCTTTCAGTGTCAACTACTTTGAGAGGCCTTCAGCACTGTATTAATTTAGTTTGTTTTAACGTTCAGTATGTAGCCTTCAGTTGAACTTCTCCGTGAAATATTTTAAGATAAGGCCTTCAGCCGTCTTAAATTAAAAATTGAAAAGTCATTTGAAAATCAGAAAATTTTCGTATTTGATATTTAAGACTTGAGTTGCTCTATGTTCAGTATATAGCTTTCAACTGAACCTTATGTGAAATAGTTTAAGATAAGGCTTTCAGCCGTCTTCAACTAAAATTTGAAAGCCCATGTGCTTACATCCTTTCAAACATTTCTTATTGAAGTTCTTGTTATCCAGGCCTTAAGCCCTCAGTTCTTCTATTTTGTAACTATGGCCTACACCAATGTGTATTCCTTAAGGCAATTTAATAACTTGTGTTCTGGCCTTCAGCCGTATTGTTTATGAATTCTTTGAGGGCATATATGAGTAGGTGTTTTAGCAAAATAAAGTTTGTATTTTTGCAACTAGCAGCAACTGATTTGGGCCACTTTCCACAACCTGATCCGCTCTGTCCTGCGAAACCAGACCTCAATAGGTTAATGAATTACTTGTAGAGTCTATAATAATTATATGTTTTTTTATGTTTGTTCGAAGCAGAAAAATACCTAAACGGTTATTACAGGTTAAGTGGACGTTTTAGAGACTTTGACACGTGAAGCCACAATATTCGGAAGCGGCATCACCCGAAAAAGGAAGCCCGGCAAGTGAAATTGGTCACATATGTGTCCAACGTGAGAGGGTCGGTGACCAGCGGAGTAAGCGCAGCAACAGTCAGCTCTTCGACAGATCAACGGTCGAGCTGACGGCCATTGCTTCCAAGGGAACAACGACCAGAGCTGCTCGCACATCAGTGGTCAATGTTCCAGGAACTGACAGCATACTGAAGTCACGTGCGTGACGTATCTGGCGACAGGGACGGGGACAACAGGGCAATGCCCAACCACACCAGCGTAGAGGCAAAACAGTGGAAAGCCAGCACAAGTGTCGTTTTGTCACGTTTTAGTCCAACATGAGAAGCATAGATCAACGACCGAAGAGTCAGTCGCCGCCGAAGAAACTTAGCGACATTGGCAAAAAGCACCGAATAAATAATTCCGACAAACGGGCATGAGGTGGTCCTTTCAGGTAGTCCTTTGAGGTGGTCCTTTAGAAGAGCCTTCGAGAGGAGAAAGAAGACACGAAGAAACGCTGCCCGGACGAATGGACCGATGGTTAGTCAGCGGACGTCGTACTTCGCTACAACAACTTACCCGCTACGCCGCTCGACAGAAGAAGTTGTCGGTACCGCGGCAATAGGTCAACGCAAAGTCGCCATTCCAGATGTTACCAGCAAGAAGTTCGTGTGGCACTTACCCAGCTGACTGGTGAGGACGAAGAGACTGAGGCCTCACCAAATGGGTCACCTGTGAACCTGATAAACTTCGCCAACAAATGCCGAACCAGAGGGTCGCTGGGTCGATTCCAGGACGGAGCACACCGTGATACCCCGTAGCCGCTAGTTAACTCCACAATGAGTAGGCCGCTCCGGCACCAACCTGAGTTCCCGGGACTGTAGTAATGAAAGAATATGCCGTCGGCGTGTCGCTGCAATACGAGGTGTCGCCGCATCAGCGGTCCCCGGTATCTGCACACGAGAAATTGAGCGAGTTAAAACACGACTCAATAAATGACTGTTGACTGTTAGTGGAACAACCAATGTTTCACTCGCACCTCACCCACTGTGCGAAGGACAGTAATATGCCCCGTTTCGGGATAACCCGTTAGATATACACTCCTGGAAATTGAAATAAGAACACCGTGAATTCATTGTCCCAGTAAGGGGAAACTTTATTGACACATTCCTGGGGTCAGATACATCACATGATCACACTGACAGAACCACAGGCACATAGACACAGGCAACAGAGCATGCACAATGTCGGCACTAGTACAGAGTATATCCACCTTTCGCAGCAATGCAGGCTGCTATTCTCCCATGGAGACGATCGTAGAGATGCTGGATGTAGTCCTGTGGAACGGCTTGCCATGCCATTTCCACCTGACGCCTCAGATGGACCAGCGTTCGTGCTGGACGTGCATACCGCGTGAGACGACGCTTCATCCAGTCCCAAACATGCTCAATGGGGGACAGATCCGGAGATCTTGCTGGCCAGGGTAGTTTACTTACACCTTCTGGAGCACGTTGGGTGGCACGGGATACATGCGGACCTGTTGGAACAGAAAGTTCCCTTGCCGGTCTAGGAATGGTAGAACGATGGGTTCGATGACGGTTTGGATGTACCGTGCACTATTCAGTGTCCCCTCGACGATCACCAGAGGTGTACGGCCAGTGTAGGAGATCGCTCCCCACACCATGATGCCGGGTGTTGGCCCTGTGTGCCTCGGTCGTATGCAGTCCTGATTGTGGCGCTCACCTGCACGGCGCCAAACACGCCAAACACGCATACGACCATCATTGGCACCAAGGCAGAAGCGACTCTCATCGCTGAAGACGACACGTCTCCATTCGTCCCTCCATTCACGCCTGTCGCGACATCACTGGAGGCGGGCTGCACGATGTTGGGGCGTGAGCGGAAGACGGCCTAACGGTGTGCGGGACCGTAGCCCAGCTTCATGGAGACGGTTGCGAATGGTCCTCGCCGATAACCCAGGAGCAACAGTGTCCCTAATTTGCTGGGAAGTGGCGGTGCGGTCCCCTACGGCACTGCGTAGGATCCTACGGTCTTGGCGTGCATCCGTGCGTCGCTGCGGTCCGGTCCCAGGTCGACGGGCACGTGCACCTTCCGCCGACCACTGGCGGCAACATCGATGTACTGTGGAGACCTCACGCCCCACGTGTTGAGCAATTCGGCGGTATGTCCACCCGGCCTCCCGCATGCCCACTATACGCCCTCGCTCAAAGTCCGTCAACTGCACATGCGGTTCACGTCCACGCTGTCGCGGCATGCTACCAGTGTTAAAGACTGCGATGGAGCTCCGTATGCCACGGCAAACTGGCTGACACTGACGGCGGCGGTGCACAAATGCTACGCAGCTAGCGCCATTCGACGGCCAACACCGCGGTTCCAGGTGTGTCCGCTGTGCCGTGCGTGTGATCATTGCTTGTACAGCCCTCTCGCAGTGTCCGGAGCAAGTATGGTGGGCCTGACACACCGGTGTCAATGTGTTCTTTTTTCCATTTCCAGGAGTGTATATGAAACAGGGTTCCAAAGTCAAGAAATAAAAGCAACATTAATGACATGACGCATCTCGAAGATACCCACACGTTACTAGTAAAAGAAGTGTAACAGATGCACATCTGAGCCACAACATTATGATCACATGCTTGATAGCTTCTTTGTCCATCTTCAGAGAGAAATACTTCACTGGTTCTGTGTTTCAGGGATCCGATACTTCATTGGTAGGTTTGTGGAGACATGTGGCATTAATATTTACGCACAGTTTACGTAAGTTGCGTACATAATGGACCACTGATGTTTGTAGGCACTGTGGATCTCGTAATATTGAATTCCCTAACGATTTCCAAAATGGAAAATCCCATTCGTCCGTGTTAAAAGTCTGTCAAATCCCATCGTGCAATCATACCCACATGGGAAACCTTCTCACAGGAACTACTGAGTACAAAAGACAGCTTCTGCAATTCACTGCCCTTTTATACTTTGAGTACGCGACACTACCGCCATTTGTATATGTGCATGTCTTTATCCCATGACTTTCTTTACCTCAGTATAACACTCGCACTAATTAAGAAGATATGAAAATTCTATAAATGATGGATAAAGGACAGTACATGGGTATTTTAGAGGAGAATGAGGTCTACTACATATGAAATGCAATACTAGTAATATCCTTAATGAACAGACAGACCTTAAGCATGAAAAGTACTTAGACAAGTTTGTGGAAATCATAACTACAGGTCAAGGAGTGTGTATGGGAAATTGGCTATTTATGAACCCCAAAAAATCTATGGTATCAATTACTTCAATTATTAATTTTATTTTCTACCATCTATTTATATCTGGCAGTGTATCAGACTTCTTTGGCACTCCTGTGCTACCCAAATGACTTATAGTTCTTATTATAGTGTTGTGGTATATTCTTGCAATCCTCGTCATTTGTTAAAAAAAGGTTCAGATGGCTCTAAGCACTATGGGACATAACATCTGAGGTCATCAGTCCCCTAGACTTAGAAATAAGTAAAACTAACTAACCTAAGGACAGCATTTGTCTATTAAAGATTATATGTTATTACCTTTTCAACAATGTTTAAGGATATTTAACGGTAGTTGGATTAACCAGATGTATTTCAGTGTTGAGGAAGAGCGTCTCTACAATGCGATAACAATTTTCATAATGTGCTTGATTATGCTGGATTGTCTAGCTATTATGACGTATGTGTAGTGAGATTGCTCATGACAGCTGACACATTAGGCCTTAATTTGATTTTCTACTGCATAAAGACAATTTTAGATTATCTGTTAACGACTAAATTACATTTTGGGGTAAAACAGCTATGCAAAAAAGTAAGTTTTCAAAATAAATTTTAACTCAGAGAAGCCTAGCATTTCTTAATCATTGTCCACCGTTTACACAGAACCTAAATTACTGGACTCTTCATTTTCGGTTTGGATGTCGCCATGTGTACCTGGATTATCGTTGTCGGTGTTTGTTTGTGGTCGATTCTCATGAGAACAACTATCTTAATGCATTGTTCACAGTAACTCACTCTTTGACCTACTTTCCTATTCATAACGCATCCTATTCGGTTATTCCATTTTCTACTGCTGTTGATATTACTCTATACCCATCTCACCATAAATCTTTGTCTTTTTACCATTTCATATTTTCTAGCATTCGTACCATGTACAAACTAATGACATTGCACGCGCCGACTCGTAGAACTTTATCTAATAATCAGTTATTCTATCTTCATCTAGTGGTCGCCTCCCCCTTGGCCTCCCCTCCCACAGATCGGAATGTGGGGCTAGTACAGAACCTTTTGATAATGGAGAGATCATCGTGACTCTGTTTTCAGTGCATGCCAGATATCATGTGGATACACGTTGTGTGTCTTTAACGCAGTGGTTTCCATTTTCTTCTCCATCCTCATGGCGTTTATCATTCATGATTCTTCCAACAGTTAGGTACAGTTTCCCAGCCCAAGCGCAATAGAATGCCCTGAACCTCTGTCCACTCCTCAGTCTTCTCGAAGGCAATTGGCTTGAGTGAGGGTGACGCCTTACGCTGTAAATTTTCGGAAGCCACTGCTGATGCTTTTTATTCAGAATTTAATCAGTGGAAGTGTTCGATAGCGGGACTAATGACGTGCTGGACACTAATCAAAGAAGCTACACCTAGACCGTGGGTGCACTGCATATCAGGGTATATAAGGCTATTGAGCAGGTAATTCAGTACACAGAGGGAGACGTACGGCTTATAGTCATGGGGGATTGGATTGTTTTTGTAGGGGAAGGAACAGACAAAAGGGTTACGGGAGAATACGAGAGAGAATAGAGACTGATTGAGATGTTCAAGATATTCCAGCTAGTAATAGCGAATACTATGCTCAATAACTGCAAGAGGAGAAGTTATATTTGTGGAAGCCCGAGAGATTTCAGTTAGATTACATTACATTCAAGCAGCGATTCATAAATGAGGTACTGGACTGTAAGGCGTACAAAGAGGCAGATATAGACTTCGATCGTAATTTCGTAAAGATGAAGAGTAGACTGAAGAATAAAAGACTAATCAGCAAGAACCAGGGTGTAAAGAAGTGGGATACAAAAGTACGAAGGAACGAAGTGATACCCTTCAAGTTCTCTGAAGCTACAGACCCTCCGAAAATGAACAGTTCAGAAGGCAGTACAGTTGAAGAGGAATGGACACCTCCTAAAAGAACAATCACAGAAGCTGGAGAGCACAACATAGGTACGAGAAAGGTAGCTTACAAGAAACCGTGAGTAACGGAATAAATACTTCAATTTATCGACGAAAGAAGGAACTATAAATATATTCAGATACATTCTGGAATACGGAAATACAATTCGCTTAGTGCACAGAACCTAAAGCGAAATGGCCACATGAAGTATGCGAAGAAATCGAGAAAAAAAAATTGTCGAGAAGACTGACCCATCATGTTGTTGTTGTGGTCTTTAGTCCGGAGATTGGTTTGATGCAGTTCTCCATGCTACTCTATCCTGTGCAAGCTTCTTCATCTCCCAGTACCCACTGCAACCTACATCCTTCAGAATCTGTTCATTGTATTCATCTGTTGGTCTCCCTCTACGATTTTTACCCTCTTCGCTGCCCTCTATTAATAAATTGGTGATCCCTGGATAATTCAGAATAAGTCCTACCAACCGATCCCTTCTTATAGTCAAGTTGTACCAAAAATTTTTCTTCTCCTTAATTCTATTCAGTACTTCCTTATAAGTTATGTGATCTACACAACCGATCTTCAGCATTCTTTTGTAGCACCACATTTCGGAAGCTTCTATTCTCTTTTTGTCTAAACTATTTATCGTTCGCGTTCCACATCCATACATTGCTACACCCCATTCAAATACTTGCAGAAACAACTTCCTGACACATTTATACTCGATTTTAACAAATTTCTCATCTTCAGAATTTTTTTTTTTTTTTTGCCATTCCCAGTCTACATTTATATCCTCTCTACTTCGATCATCATCAGTTATTTGGCTCCCAAATAGAAAAATACATTTACTACTTTAAGCATCTAATTTCCTAATCTAATATCCTCAGCACCACCCGATTTAATTCGACTACATTCCAGTATCTTGGTTTTGCTTTTGTTGATGTTCATCTTACATCCTCCTTTCAAGACACGGTCCATTCCGTTCAGCTGCTTTTCCAGGTTCGTTGCTGTCTCTGACAGAATTACAATGTCATCGGTGAAGCTCAAAGGTTTTATTTCTTCTGCATGGATTTTAATTCCTTCTCTGAACATTTCTTTTGTTTCCTTTACTGCTTGCTCAATATACAGATGGAATGACATCGGGGATAGGCTACAACCCTGTCTCACTCCCTTCTCAACGAATGCTTCCCTTTCATGCCCCTCGACATTTATAACTGCCTTCTGGTTTCTGTACAAATTGTAAATAGCCTTTCGCTGCCTCTATTTTACCCCTGCTACCTTTAGATTTTGAAACAGCCAACATTGTCAAAAGCTTTCTGTAAGTCTACAAATGCTAGAAACCTAGGTTTGCCTTTTCTTAAACTATTTTCTAAGATAATCCGTAGGGTCAGTATTGCCTCACGTGTTCCAACATTTCTACGGAATCCAGACTTATCTGTCCCGAGGTCGGCTTCTACGAGTTATTCCACTCGTGTTACTATTTTTCCATTCGCGTTAGTATTTAGCACCCGTGACTTATTAAACTGATAGTTCGATAATTTTCACATCTGTCAACACCTGCTTTTTTTGGGATTGGAATTATTATATTCTTCTAGAAGTCTGAGGTTTTTCGCCTGTCTCATACATCTTGCTCACTAGATGGTAGAGTTTTGTTAGGCCTGGCTCTCCCAAGACTGTCAGTAGTTCTAATGGAAAGTTGTCTACTCCCGGTTCTCTGTTTCGGCTTAGGTCTTTCTGTGCTGTGTCAAACTCTTCACGCAGTATCACATATCCTATTTCATCTTCATCTACATCCGCTTCCAATTCCATAATATTGTCCTCAAGTACATCGCCCTTGTATAGACGCTCTGTATACTCCTTCCATCTTTCTGCTTTCCCTCCTTTGCCTAGAACTGGTTTCTATCATAGCTCTTGATTTTCATGCAAGCGGTTATCTTTTCTCCAAAGTTCTCTTTAATTTTCCTGTAGGCATTACCTATCTTACTCCTAGTGATATACGCATTCATAACCTTACATTTGCCCTCTAGCCATCCCTGGTTAGCCACTTTGCATTTCCTGTCGATCTCATTTTTGCGACGTTTGTATTCCTTTTTGCCTGCTTCAGTTACTGCATTTTTATATCTTCTCCTTTCATCAATTAAATTTTATATCTCTTCCGTTGCCCAAGATTTTCTATTGGCTCTCGTCCTTTTACCTACTTGATCCTCTGCTGCCTTCACTATTTCGTCTCTCAAAGCTACCCATTCTTCTTCTACTCTATTTCTTTCCCCTATTCTTCTCAGTCGTTCCCTATTGCTCTCCCTGAAACTCTCTACAAACTCTGGTTCTGTCAGTTTATCCATGTTCCATCTTGTTAAATTCCCACCTTTTTGCAGTTTCTTCATTTTTAATCTACAGTTCGTAACCAATAGATTGTGGTCAGAGTCCACATCTGCCTCTGGAAATGTCTTACAATTTAATATCTGGTTCCTAAATCTCTGTCTTACCATTATATAATGTATCTGAAACCTTTCTTTATCTCCAGGCTTCTTCCATGTATACAACCTTCTTTTACGATTTTTTAGCAAAGTGTTGCCTATGATTATATTATGATCTGCTCAAAATTCTATCAGGCATCTTCCTCTTTCATTCCTTACCCCAATTCCATATTCACCTATTACGTTTTCTTCTCTTCCTTCTCCTACTATCGTATTCCAGTCACTCATGACTAATAAATTTTCGTCTCCCTTCACTATCTGAACAATTTCTTTTATCTCATCATACATTTCATCAATTTCTATGTCATCTGTGGAGCTTGTTGGCATATAAACATGTACTACTATTGTAGGCGTGGGCTTCGTACCTATCGTGGCCACAATTACTCGTTCACTATGCTTTTTGTAGTAGCTTACCCGTATTCCTATTTTTTTGTTCATGATTAAGCCTACTCTTGCGTTACCCCTATTTCATTTTGTATTTATATCCCTTAATTCACCTGACCAGAAATCTTATTCCTCCTACCACCGAACTTCACTAATTCTTACTATATCTAACTTTAACCTATCCAATTCCATTTTAAATTTTCTAACCTACCTGTCCGATTGATTGATCTGACATTCCACGCTCGGACCCATAGAACGCCAGTTTTCTTTCTCCTGTTAACAACGTCCTCCTGAGTAGTCCCCGCCCGGAGGTCCAAATGGGGAACTATTTTACCTGCGGGATATTTTACGCAAACGGACGTTATCGCCATTTAACCATACAGTAAAAGCTACTTGCCCTCGGGAAAAATTACGGCTGTAGTTTGCCCTTGCTTTCAGCCGTTCTCAGTAACAGCACAGCAAAGCCATTTTGGTTACTGTTACAAGGCCAGATCAGCCAATCATCCAGACTGTTGCCCCTGTAAATACTGAAACTTCTGCTGCCCCTCTTCGGGGAACCACATTTTTGT
This sequence comes from Schistocerca gregaria, assembly GCF_023897955.1. Lineage (NCBI taxonomy): Eukaryota > Metazoa > Arthropoda > Insecta > Orthoptera > Acrididae > Schistocerca > Schistocerca gregaria. The sequence goes on from NC_064926.1 coordinate 354,853,395, forward strand.
CTGACCTCTCAACAGATACCCCTCTGTTTTGTTTGCACTCAAAGGTACGGCTATCTGTGTAGCCGACGCACGCAAGCCTTCCCACCAACTGCAAGGTCCATGGTTCATGAGGGGACTAATCATGTAGGAATGTCAAACAATCTTCGGGCATATTGAAAGGAAGGGCTGTATCATTGAAATCGCCACGGGAACTCTACTGTTAAACGCAGAAGGCAATGCGGATAGGTGGGAGGAGTACACTAAGGGCCTCTATAGGGGCGATGATTTATTTGATGACGTGATACAAAAAGTGACAGGAGTCGATGGAGAACAAATAGAGTATCCACTATTAGAAGCAGAATTTAGAAGAGCTTTCGAAGACTTAAAATAAAATAAGGCTGAAGGGAACGATAAAATTTCATCGGAATTTCTAAAATCGTAGAAGTAAGCAGCAACGAAACGATTACTCACTGTTGTGTCTGGAATGTAGGATGTTGTCCATAAACCACCAGACCTTCGGGAAAACATCATCCTCACAATTCCAAAGACTGTAAAAGCCAACTGGTGCGAGAATTATCACACAAACAGCCATATGGGTCTCATTTACCAAAGTTGCTGACAAGAATAATAGAAGAATGGAAAAGAAAATTGAGGCTCTGTTAGATGACGATAGGTTTCGCTTTACGAAAGGTTAAGGTAGGTCTGAACATGCGGTTGATAAAGGTAGCAAGACTGATGAAAAATTAAGGCATGTTTGTAGGATTTGTCGACCCGGAAAAAAGCACTCGACAATAAAAGGTGGTGCAGTATGTTCGAAATCGTGAGAGAAATAGGGTAAGCTACAAGGAAAGATGTATATATATACAATATAGACAGTAAAAAAGGTGGAACAATAAGAGTGGAAGGCCAAGAACGGAGTGTATGGATTAAAAAGCGTGTAAGGCAGCGATGTTGTCTTTAGCCCTTTCTGTTCAATGTGTACTTGAAAAAGCAATGACTGAAACAGAAGAAAGTTCAAGAGTGGGATTAAAATTCAAGGTGAAAGGATATCAATGTCAAGATTCGCTGGTAAAATTGTTATCCTCAGTGGAAGTGATGAAGAATTACGGGATCTTTTGAATGGCGTGAACAATGATTACAGAGGAAGGATTGAGAATAAATCGAAGAAAGATGAAAGCAATGAGAAGTAGCAGAAATGAGAACAGGGAGAAACTTAACATGGTAATTGATGAAGTTAAGGACTTCTGCTATCTAGGCACCAAAGAAACCCATTACGGACGGAGAAAGGCGGACATAAAAAGCAGACTAGCACTAGAAAAAAGAGCATAACTAGGCAAGAGGTCTACCAGTATAAAACAGAGGTCATAATTTTAGGAAGAAATTTGTAGAACTATATATGAACGTATGTTTGAAGCACAACACTGTATGGCAGTGAGACAGGGGCTATGACAAAACCGGAAGAGAAGAGAATCGAGGCATTTGAGATGTGATGCTACAGAAGAATATTGAAAATTAGGCGGACTGATAAGGTAAGGAAAGACGAGTTTCTCCGTAGAACAGGGAAAGAAAAAAATACTTGAAAAACAGTGACAATAATCGTGACAGGACGTCGACCGGAGTGGCCATACGGTTCTAGGCGTTACAGTCTGCAACCGTGCGACCACTACGGTCGCAGGTTTGACTCCTGCCTCGGGCATAGATGTGTGTGATGTCCTTAGGTTAGCTAGGTTTAATTAGTTCTAACTAGTAGGCGACTTATGACCTCAGAAGTTAAGTCGCCTAGTGCTCTGGGCCATTTGAACCATTTGAAGACAGGACGTCTGTTAAGCCAAGCAAATGAAATAACATCCATGGTACTAGAGGGAGCTGTAGAGGGTAAGAAATGTAGAGGAAAACACAGATGGGTTACTGAACATTCCATTTACACTGTACACGATCTCAAGAGACAGTGTAGAGCCTTTTCCGGAATTCCTGTCTGGACATATAGCTCCAAACCCTTAAGGACAAAATTAGTAAAGGCTCCCGAAGTTATTACTGTAACTTGAGAAATTAATGGTCGGAACTAAATATTCCGATTTTTTGACTTAATATTTTAGATTTTACAGCTTTATTTTAAGATCTTAAAAACTGTTCGTAAGTGACATCCGATCATCAGTCCGCCTATGTATCACAACATTCACTAAAATTTTCTAATGCCACCACCAAATATTTTACCACAAAGTAGAGCCTATTCAGGTCCTATATGGATATTTCATATCAGCACAGCATGTTAATATCGGAGTGCAATCGAGTTGAAATAACATCATCCTTCGGAGGGAATGTGGTGAAGTATGCTGCAACACTGGAAATGTATAACTGAGCGAAAGCCAACAACGTGCGCCATTTAAATGCTAGCAACTACGGTTGAGAGACAATCAATTCTGGTGACCTGAATCCTGTGTGACGTATGAATCACCTCTCATATCTTCTTCGCTACTTACATTCAACGAAAGCGACGCGGGTATTGATATACTGACTGGAGCCGTAGGCCTTGTGGCGGCAGACGCAGCCTGGTGTGGGCGATCAACCTATCCGCCGACTTTACTATCGGGAAAAAGAAAAATCTTAACTTGCATTGTTTACTGTTCTCTCGAGCTCCCGGTTTCTGCATATATGCCAGTGTGTGTGTGTGTGTGTGTGTGTGTGTGTCTCCACCTCTAACTCTCCCAGGGTTCCGTTTCTAAGTAAAAAGAGTTATGGCTTCGCCAAATATGGCACGCCAATATGGCGTGTGCATAAATATAGGGAAACCATCCGAGAGTGCTGCGACTCACAATAATGTTATTCATGTGAGGGAACTCGTAAAACACAAGTTTAATGCACGGGGGTTCCCCGATCCGAGTTCCTTCCTCCAACCCCCCCCCCCCCCCCCCCCCACTGCCGCTCCTTTTCCACCTCTCCGTATACCGCAGGTCGACCGCACGGCGTCACAAACAGCGGACGCTCCAGGCGGCAGCAGATGAAACAAAGGACGTGCGTGCTGCGTTCTGCGGCGCGGTGCGGCGTCGAGGTAGACACTAAATTTTACGGCCGAGCGTCTGCTTCCGCCTTCCTTTGGCTACAAGATTTGAGGGGCACGCAGCGTCTGCCGAGGCCTGGTTCCATGTGAAACGAGCCAAACTGAAATCTATAAAGTTCCAACAACAGCCAAGCTTTATTCAGTATTTATAATTAATGCGTGGTATGGTACGTATAGGAACAAAGTTGGAGAGCGGCAGTTATTAATCGCGTATTCAATAACTGCTTAAATATCTACTTAAGAGACGATCATTTTACGGGGGGGTAGGACGTCAGACGGACCGAAATGGAACAGGAGAGGCACTACAGCATATTTCAATTTCAACTGTCTATAATTTCCAAATAAATTCGTGAAACTTTGTGAGCATCACCAGGAAGAATTCAGGGTTCACACCCATACCAGTGGAATCTCAGAAACAAAAAATATTACATGTGAATTTTCAACATTTTTCACTTACTATTGGCTCCATTCTTTGCTATGGGTACACTTTTCTTCCTACGTAAGAGAGATAATTCGATGAATCTTGCACAGCGTGCAAATCATACTTACAGGTGTGAAACTCTAGAATTTTCCAAATCTATTAAAAAGTGTGGTAAAAATTTAGATAATTAACTGTAAAATTTGACTTTTGTCTAAATTGAAGATTGAAATGGAACAGCTCATTCATTTTTTAGTCAATCAAATAAATTCTACAGTTCCATACATCTGTAAATATGGTTTGTATGCTGTGCAAAATTCAAAGAAGAATCTCTCTTATTTATGAAGAAATGTGTGAACCTATAGCAATAAATGCAGCTAATAGTAACTGAAAATAATAATGAAATTTCAGATGTACGAACTTTTATTTTCTTAGTGTTTTGAACTTACACTACTATGAGTACGAATTCTGAATCCTTCCCGGTCATGCTGATAAAGTTTTATGAATTTATTTGTAAAAGTACAGACAGTGGAAATTAAAATGTCTTGTGGTGCCTCTCCTGATACAAGTCGACCCATTTTACTTCCTACCGCCTTGAAGCAGATTATAAGGGCAGACAGTGATAACCTTACCATGAATTTATGCAACCTCAGACAAACCGT